>NW_025371109.1:0-1119 GCF_016433145.1 Gracilinanus agilis | reverse complement strand
CATCTTATTTGCCATTTGGAGAAAACAATCCTTACCCCCACCCCCAATTTTTCCTATATCAGTGTTTGAAAAAAAATCTTTTTAAAACCCTTGCCTCCGTCTTGGAGTCAATACTGTGTACTGGCTCCAAGGCAGAAGAGTGGTAAGGGTAGGCAATGGAGATTAAGAGACTTGCCCAAGGTCACATAGCTAGGAAGTGTCTGAGGTCAAATTTGAACCTAAGATCTCCTGTCTCTAGGCCTGGCTTTCAATCCACTGAGTCACCCAGCTGCCCCCTGTTAAATTATTATATATAGTATATACTATATAAAGCAATAATATATAGTAGAAAATACATATAATGTGAGAAGTATTATATATAGTATGTAATATATAGCAATAATATTTAGTATAAATATATAATATAATATNCCTCCTTCCTTCCTTCCTTCCTTCCTTCCTTCCTTCCTTCCTTCCTTCCTTCCTTCCTTCCTTCCTTCCTTCCTTCCTTCTTTTCCTTCCTTTCATTTCTTTCTCAATCTCTCTTCTCTCCTCTCTTTTCTTTTTTTGTTTTCTTTTTAACAACCCTATAAAGCAGCTGCTGTTATAATCATCATTTTGCAGAATAGAAAACTGAGGCCAGAGAGATTTAATGACTGCTCTGGGCCACCTTGCTAGCAGGTATCTGGGACAACATTTGAATTTGGGTATGCCTGAATGCATGTCTAGTACTCTGTCTCCTTTGCTACCTATCTGATGAGCAAATCACTTTAATTCTCTATACTTGGCCATCTTATTTGCCATTTGGAGAAAACAATCCTTACCCCCACCCCCAATTTTTCCTATATCAGTGTTTGAAAAAAAATCTTTTTAAAACCCTTGCCTCCGTCTTGGAGTCAATACTGTGTACTGGCTCCAAGGCAGAAGAGTGGTAAGGGTAGGCAATGGAGATTAAGAGACTTGCCCAAGGTCACATAGCTAGGAAGTGTCTGAGGTCAAATTTGAACCTAAGATCTCCTGTCTCTAGGCCTGGCTTTCAATCCACTGAGTCACCCAGCTGCCCCCTGTTAAATTATTATATATAGTATATACTATATAAAGCAATAATATATAGTAGAAAATACATATAATGTGAGAAGT
>NW_025371108.1:0-1622 GCF_016433145.1 Gracilinanus agilis | reverse complement strand
CACACACACACACACACACACACACACACACACACGTACGCAAAGTTATTGTCTTTCCTCCGGTTGTCTACCTTACTCTAGGCAGATGAGAGGGGATTTTCCCTTTTCTATCATCTTCGTCGCCCCCTCCCCCAGTTCTTAATGACACCCCTTCTCCCCGCCCTATTTCAGAAGACTAAAACCCTCCGCTCTCCCTAGCCTTAGTCCCTCTCACTCCCTCCTTTCTTCTACCAGAGCCGAGACGGTGGCGCTCTTCCTTTGCTGTTCAGTCCCTTTGGCCTCTCTCAACACAACTGCACCCAGTCCTTCTTCCACACTCCAACGCTCGGGATTTCCAGCTCAGTAGAGCTACCAGCAGGAGGCGCTGGCGCCCGAGGCAGCCCTCGGGGTCTTCCCAGGCTGGGACCCCGGGCCCTCCTCTTAACAATACCCGGCTCTACGCGGAGACAGACACACATAGAGAGGGGAGTTTGATCTTGTCTCATTGGTGTCTCAGGCCTGAAAGGGAAATCATTTGGGTAAACAGCCAAGCTTCCAGGCTTAACGCCTGGCTCCCTCCCCACTCCCCCTTGCGCCCCCCGCCTCCCTCACCCCCCTTCAACCCCAACACCCACCCACACTTTGCTCCGGAGCCTCTTCCAGAGAAAGCTCCACGCTTTGATTCGGGAGTTGAGTGCTCCCCAGGTTAAAAGTGCTGCAGACCTGAATGTCCCATAACTATGCCCCGGGGGGGGCAGAAGCCGACTGGAGGGCAGTAGGAACGGCCTGGGCCACGGTAGGAAACGCAAACCTCCCACTTTCCTAAAATAGCACCCAATCTGGGGAAGGGGGCCGGGGAGCCGTCGGAGAACAAGGTTCAGGAAGTTTATTGAACATTTGAAATGAGCTGAGTTTTTCGCCCAGCGTTCCGAAACAAGGAAAGCGCTGCGCAGCTTCTAGCTCTCCACCACCGAACACATTTGGATGGCAATAGAATATATAAACATAGACATATAAATACATACATACGTATGCATAGAGTTACACACAAAACGACTAAGTATATATATATATATATGTGTGTGTGTGTGTGTGTGTGTGTGTGTGCGTGTGTGTGTGTATGTAGTGTATGTATGTCTACATCTACTACTATTCTACCCCCTCTGCGTTACTTTCACTATAAGGAAAGCCCTTAATCTGATATTAATCAAGCGTTTTCCTAAGTTTGATTCTTTCTGAAGGAGAATTCTTCAGTTAACTGACTGTAAACATAATTAATAGTTATTAACATGCAAAACCTTTGCGGTGTTTAAAGGATAATGGTCTTTTTATCTAGCCCTCTCTCTCTCTGCCTCTGTTTCTCTCTAGCAAGGAGAAAGCCTGGAAATCTGAAAATGCCCTGATTAGATTATTAGTCCTGATTATACGGTGGTTTTTCTTTTTCAAATGAAACTGCCGCTCCTCCTTCTCCATCTCCTCCTCCTTTCTCTCCTCATCTCTCTCCTCCTCATCTCTCTCCTCCTCTTTCTCTTCCTCCTCCTCTTCCTCCTCCTCTTTCTTCTTCTTCTTCTTCTTCTTCTTCTTCTTCTTCTTCTTCTTCTTCTTCTTCTTCTTCTTCTTCTTCTTCTTCTTCTTCTTCTTCT
>NW_025371107.1:0-1026 GCF_016433145.1 Gracilinanus agilis | reverse complement strand
AAACATAGTTATTAAATGAATTGCTCAACTTCGGAGAATTTGTTATAGTCAGAAATCACATTTGAATCTAGGTTTTTCTTACTCCAAAGCCAGAATTTTAACCACTATACCTTACTACCTATAAAATGTCATCATAATTAATTCCTAGATACAACATATGGTAAATTAAAGAGTTTATATAAGAAGAAAAACATTCTTACTTTTAAAGAGTATAANATATTTTATGTCTTATTAGCAAATATTTTGTCATCACAATTTTACTTCAATTATTTTAACCATTACCACTTTACTTTTTGGTTTTTTATGTATCACAATAGAAACTCTTCTTTAATTTAGAAAGATGTTAATGGCTAAAAATCCATCCCACTTTTCTGTTGCTAAAAACCTTCTAGATTCAGATTACCTGGTTTTTAAATAGCAGGCACACAATCCATAATATTACATTGGATTATGAATACATAATCCATGTAACACATAATAACACATACAAGTTACAAAAAATTCAGTAATCTCATAGAAAATAATAGTCTGGATAAAAATTGGTAGAAATTAATGAAGCATTTTTAAAAAATCTATTTTGATCAATAGGAAAAATATCTCTACCTAATACAGTTCCTTGAGATCAGGGCTAGTTTCTGTTTATTATTATTTTTTAACTTTGAATCTCTATTGCCTAGCACAATGTTTGAATGCCATACTTGATAAATGCTTTTTGAATTAACAAATCTATGATTTCTTCAAGATTAAAGAGAACTTCAACAAATAATAATCTATTTGTTACCAGTAGGTAAGTCCTAAAGAATTTCCTGAAAAACATAGTTATTAAATGAATTGCTCAACTTCGGAGAATTTGTTATAGTCAGAAATCACATTTGAATCTAGGTTTTTCTTACTCCAAAGCCAGAATTTTAACCACTATACCTTACTACCTATAAAATGTCATCATAATTAATTCCTAGATACAACATATGGTAAATTAAAGAGTTTATATAAGAAGAAAAACATTCTTACTTTTAAAGAGTATAA
>NW_025371105.1:0-1173 GCF_016433145.1 Gracilinanus agilis | reverse complement strand
ATATATACAAATAAGTAAATTCAAATGAAATACATAGCAGTACTGATGGTCTTATTTTTTTCATTTTCCACAGCCTCCCCTGAGTAATTCAGTTCTACTGTTTCCTTACATAGTCAGAAACCCATTTTTAGTTAGTAAAGCTTCCTTAGCTAGCAAGCACCCTGGCTGACAGAAATCTCCCAAGAGCTTTGCTTCCTCATATGGAAAGGGAACAGAAAGGCTCTGGTGTCAAGAAATGGTTTTCAGCTCACTCCATCAGCCCCTCTGTTCTTTGAAAATAGCAATGGTTGTGCTGGTTGAAGAATCCTGAAAGGCCATTGTCCTTTGTCCTACTTCTCCCTAGCAACAGGCTCAACCTCTCTCTCTCTCTCTCTCTCTCTCTCTCTCTCTCTCTCNAGAAGGTAGGGAGGGAAATAGTTTGGGTTCTTATAATTTTAGAAAATATATATTGAAAGTTGTTATTACATATAATTTGGAAAATAAAATATCTTTGGGGAAAAAAAAGAAAACCTCAAAAGGGTTCATGAAGTCAGACAGCTAAAATAACTGACCTACAACAAATGTGGGGCATCCACACATAGGGAAAATATATGGTTATGGGTACATGAAGGAAGGAAGGTCCAAGCAGGTAAAATGAATGTCTAAGATACTCAGTTTAACTAACATTTATTAAGCATCTACAATGTGCCAGACACTGTGTTTGGTGCTAGAGATACAAAGATTCGTGCAGTCAAGTAATTTATATCACACTTGGAGGGAGAGGGAAGGTAATGCAAAAATATATACAAATAAGTAAATTCAAATGAAATACATAGCAGTACTGATGGTCTTATTTTTTTCATTTTCCACAGCCTCCCCTGAGTAATTCAGTTCTACTGTTTCCTTACATAGTCAGAAACCCATTTTTAGTTAGTAAAGCTTCCTTAGCTAGCAAGCACCCTGGCTGACAGAAATCTCCCAAGAGCTTTGCTTCCTCATATGGAAAGGGAACAGAAAGGCTCTGGTGTCAAGAAATGGTTTTCAGCTCACTCCATCAGCCCCTCTGTTCTTTGAAAATAGCAATGGTTGTGCTGGTTGAAGAATCCTGAAAGGCCATTGTCCTTTGTCCTACTTCTCCCTAGCAACAGGCTCAACCTCTCTCTCTCTCTCTCTCTCTCTCTCTCTCTCTCTCTC
>NW_025371104.1:0-1125 GCF_016433145.1 Gracilinanus agilis | reverse complement strand
TTTCTTTCTTTCTTTCTTTCTTTCTTTCTTTCTTTCTTTCTTTCTTTCTTTCTTTCTTTCTTTCTTTCTTTCTTTCTTTCTTTCTTTCTTTCTTTCTTTCTTTCTTATACTTTTGCATATATAGATTAATCTATGTCTATATTAATAGAAATATATCAATATATTTATATCTGTCTTTCTATAGGTGGTGTTCTGAATGCTGATGGACATAAATCTGTATCTATAGATATCAATGGAGATATATCTGTCAATATAGATCAATATATATCTTATTCAAAAGCATACACATACACACACATTAAAAAGTTCAGTTGTATCTGACTTTTCATGATCCCTTTTGGGATTTTCTTGACAGAGATACTGGAGTGGTTTGCCATTTCCTTCTCCAGCTCAATTTATAGATGAGGAAACTGAGACAAACAGTGTTAAGTGACTTGCCCAGGATCACACACCTACTAAATGTCTGAGGCTGCATTTGAACTCAGAAAGATGAGGCTTCCTGATTCTAGGCCTGGTATTCTATCCATGGTGCCACCTTGCTTATCCCTATATATGCACACATGCTGGTATATATATATATATATATATATATATATATATATATATATATATATATATCTTAAATACAGTATAAATAAAGTAAAGTTTGTAAAGTGCTTAGTGCAATGCCTGNTTTCTTTCTTTCTTTCTTTCTTTCTTTCTTTCTTTCTTTCTTTCTTTCTTTCTTTCTTTCTTTCTTTCTTTCTTTCTTTCTTTCTTTCTTTCTTTCTTTCTTTCTTATACTTTTGCATATATAGATTAATCTATGTCTATATTAATAGAAATATATCAATATATTTATATCTGTCTTTCTATAGGTGGTGTTCTGAATGCTGATGGACATAAATCTGTATCTATAGATATCAATGGAGATATATCTGTCAATATAGATCAATATATATCTTATTCAAAAGCATACACATACACACACATTAAAAAGTTCAGTTGTATCTGACTTTTCATGATCCCTTTTGGGATTTTCTTGACAGAGATACTGGAGTGGTTTGCCATTTCCTTCTCCAGCTCAATTTATAGATGAGGAAACTGAGACAAACAGTGTTAAGTGACTTGCCCAGGATCACACAC
>NW_025371103.1:0-1203 GCF_016433145.1 Gracilinanus agilis | reverse complement strand
ACACTCACACATACATGCAAATAAAAAAAAAACATCCAAGGATGAATGGGATTTCAAATGTGAAGCTCTTTGAGTGTCTAAAAAGAAAAATATCCTACTTGGTAATGTTTTAGTAATGCTTTCTTAGATTAATGTTCCTCCTTCCTGACTTTTCCTTCTAGGAATATGCTTGAAGAGATAAATTTTGCCTCATTTCTTTAAAATTTATTAGAGGAAAGGCTATAGATAGGGAAAAAAGAATAACAAAATTTGGAGTTCCAGAGGAAGACATGGCAAAAAATAGTGAGAAAGGAGAATAAATTCAGGCTATTTAATTTCTTTTATTTTAGAAGGTCTCAAAAGTTGGTGTCATGAGTTTGAGTCCCATTGACTATATGAATAAAGTGGATTAAACTATATATATATATGTATATATATATGNACTATGCCTTTACTTTTCTTAAAATCTGTGGTGCAATAGAAATTCTGCAAGATTTTATGATACCATCATTATTACCATCATGTAAAATAAATTATCACAAGTATAGAGAAAAAGAAGAAAAGTGTAGGTTAGAAAAATATATTCATAGTTCCTACTTTATATTATATTTTTGGAATTGTCTCAAAATTGAATAATAGATAATAAATGGAAATGCATAAAGATTAATAATGTATGAAGATAAGAATAGTGCCAGCATATATTTTTAATGTCTTAAACAATGTTCTATTATTTACATATTTGTATACAACTCCAGGACATTTTCTTCTTTTTCTTTTCATTCCCCCAACCCCCTCCCCCAATACACACTCACACATACATGCAAATAAAAAAAAAACATCCAAGGATGAATGGGATTTCAAATGTGAAGCTCTTTGAGTGTCTAAAAAGAAAAATATCCTACTTGGTAATGTTTTAGTAATGCTTTCTTAGATTAATGTTCCTCCTTCCTGACTTTTCCTTCTAGGAATATGCTTGAAGAGATAAATTTTGCCTCATTTCTTTAAAATTTATTAGAGGAAAGGCTATAGATAGGGAAAAAAGAATAACAAAATTTGGAGTTCCAGAGGAAGACATGGCAAAAAATAGTGAGAAAGGAGAATAAATTCAGGCTATTTAATTTCTTTTATTTTAGAAGGTCTCAAAAGTTGGTGTCATGAGTTTGAGTCCCATTGACTATATGAATAAAGTGGATTAAACTATATATATATATGTATATATATATG
>NW_025371102.1:0-7434 GCF_016433145.1 Gracilinanus agilis | reverse complement strand
TGGATTGAGAGCCAGGCCTAGAGACAGGAGGTCCTAGGTTCAAATCCGGCCTCAGACACTTCCCAGCTGTGTGACCCTGGGCAAGTCACTTGATCCCCATTGCCTACCCTTACCAATCTTCCACGTATAAGTCAATACACAGAAGTTAAGGGTTTAAAATTAAAAAAAAAAAATCATTCATTAAATATCTATTCTGTGTAAAGCACTGACCATGCCAGATATTGGAGGTACAGAGGTGAAAAGTAGTATAGGTCCTTTCCCTAAAGAGCTAAAGTTTTCTTTTAGTGGGAAAGAGATATGAGAAATTTAAATATGTTTATTGTAAAGTATTGTGTGATAGAGACCAAGGAGAAATGGGAAAAATGCCTTAGGAAAATATGAGAATAAAATGGACATTCTTTTGAGTTCAGAGGATTCAAGTGGAGATCAGGGAAAAATTAATATGATACCAATGCAATTATTATTTTATTTTCTCACAGGTAGAAATATTGAAATAGAGATATCTTAGTTCATTTGTCAGCAATATCAAAGACTGAGGCCATTTTGGGGAAGATATTAGAATCTTTTGGGATTTTTTTAAAGGAGTCTGCTAGAATGTCAAACGGTCAATTTCTATCCTTTTCTAACTCTTCAGTAAAGCATAAAATCAGAATGGCTCATCAGGGATTTTTCAAAATCTTTTTTTCTAATGAAATTCAGAAAACATGACATACATCACCATCATTTGAGCTTTTTCATTATGACAGATTTTCCTTGGTTTTCTAGGATCTTATATCAATGTGTAAAGGAATTTTTCTCTTGCAAGTGTCTATGCAATTATGTATAAAAAGGCATTTCATTATCCCTTTAAAATGTGATATTTTTATAATCCCTCTTAATATTTTCAATACCTTGTCTTTTGTATATGTTATAATTATTTCCAAGATTTATAACCTCATCTGTGGTTAATAATAATAATAATAATAATAATAATAGCAATTGTTTTTCAGTAATTTCAGTCCTGTCTGACTCTTCATAACCAAATCTAAGATTTTCTTGGCAAAGAAATTAGTGTGGTTTGCCATTTCCTTCTCCAATTCACTTTCAGTTGAGGAAACTGAGGCAAACAGGGTTAAGTGACTTGCCCAGTGTTATATAGTTAGGATGTGTCTGAGGCCAGGTTTGAACTTAGGTCTTTCTGATTATAAGCCTGGAGCTTTATACATTGTGTTACCTAGCTGCTCACAATAATAATAATAATAATAATAATAATAATAATAATAATAGCTTAAAAATCTTACAAAAGTGATAATACGTGTATAACCCAAAGGAAGTGTTTATCAGCTCTAGGAGGAGGGCAGGGTAGAAGAGAGGGAGAGAATATGAATCATGTAACCATAGAAAAATATTTTAAAAATAAATAAATTTTGAAGAATAATAAAAATAAAAGAAAAATGATCTCATTAAGTAGGTAGCAATAATGAGACAACTGAGCATAGTGAAATGGCTAGAGTGCTGGACCTAGAGTCAGGAAGACCCAGGTTCAAATTTGTCTTAAGACTTTTACTAGCTGTGTGACCCTGGGCAAGTCACTTCCTCTTCTAATTTCAGTTTCCTCATCTCAAAAGTGGGGATGATAATATCACCTACTTTCCAGGTATACTGTGAGAATAAATTAAGATAATATTTGTAAAGCACTGTGAAAGCCTTAAGACACTATGTAAATATTATTATTGTTATCATTCTTATGAATTATTGTTAGATTTTTACAATAATCTTACATGGTAGATGCTATTGCTATTCTCATTCAGGATAGGAGAGGTTAAATGGATTGAACAGAAGCACACAGCAAGAGCAAGAATTTAAAACCTGAGTCTCCCTTATACGAAGCCCAGTACTCTGTAAACTACATCATACTGCCCTACTAAATAGGGCAAATGGGTCTTATATGCACCACTCCATTACCCCTTTAATTTTCATCATCTCTTAAATGGTGAAAAAGGAGTGGGTTGGCTGAGATAATCATGAAGATCCCTTCCAGTTCTAAAAGGATCCTATTATCATCAGTCAAATCTGAGGGTTGTAATTTTCTTTCTAATCTCTTTCTCCAACCCATTTAACTTTCTGTAATTTGATTCTTTCTGAGTTTTATTCTTCCATTATGAATTTGTTCTTGAATGTTTTTACCCACTCCATTTATTTTTGTTGGGGCAGGAACTTCATTTAAAGATCTTTGGACCGCACCTCTGGGAGTATTACAAGTAGCTTGTCTTCCCACTCCCTTTAGCAATCTTTTTGGCCTCTCTAGAGAGAGATAATTGCCATTTCTATTCAACCCAACTGCTTGTAAATCCATCATATCTAATGCTCAAAGTGGCACACTTTTTCCATTCTATACTCTTATATAAGACAAAAATTAAAAAAAAAAAACCACCTTTACCAATGGTCAGAATTCATTCAACTGATCTCAGAAATTATTTTTCCAAATTCTGAATTTTAGAAAGAGTTTCCATTTTTGCCAGATATTGACGAGTCATGATACATAATTGAGAAAAATATGTTTTAAAAATAAAACTTCAAAATTTAAAAATCAGTTGCATTAGTGGGGGCATTCCTGTTGCCATGGAAGACTGAGGTGTCTCTATGTCTCTGTATGGTAATGGTATTGTTGAATTAGGGTGTCCGGACAAAAATCACTCTGTGATTAATGTTTGGGAAAAAGGACCTCCTTAACTTGTGCAGTCCATAACCTGACAGTGCATCAATGGGTTTATATTTGAGCATTCAGGCCTGGTAGAATCTACCAGAGCTTCAATATGGCATCAATGCTCTCTCAATTTAGTGGGAGAACTTATACATTTAATTATTTATGTAAGTTAAGTAAAACTATCATTTGAGATTATAGATAAATGAGCCCAAGCCTGAGCACAGTAATAATAACACTTATTTCAAAATATTTTAATGACATAATCGTACAATTAAGTCCTTAATTTGATATTATAGATGCTTCTCTTTCCTGCTTCCTACATCAAGATTTGACTTATTCTCTATTGATTTTCAGTAATGAGGACAAATTATAAGATAGCCGGTATCTACTAATTATTGTGTATAAAAGTTCCTACTTTTAGATACAGGCATAGCAAATAATAGTTTGTAAACCATATATAACACTAGTTAAGATTTTCGACAGCATTTATTGTCTACAATTTGTCTTAATCTCACCTGAATGAATTTTCTCTAGCTTAGAGAAGGAACTCCATTTCAAGTATTAAGACTCCAAAGAAAATACAGTCCTATATCTCATTAGGCAATTTTCCTTATTCTTCATGTCTGGTAGAAATGTGAACTGAATGATCTTTTAATAACAAGAGGGAGGATCCATTCAGATATGCACTGAGTTATGAGTTTTGTTCCAGCAGTATAATGGTAAGTGGGTGGTATAGGCAAGGGACACCAAGAAAGCACCAACTGCATGAATTAACATTGCTACTAGAATATCTGAAATTCTTTAGAGAAATTGTAGGAAGTCCAGGGCCCTGAGGAAAACTGTGAAATGAAGTGATTATGTGTTTATGTGTGTGTGATCTATTAATTGAAACCCACTTTTTTTGAAAGAATATGTTTATTGACTGTGGGAAATAGATCAGATAGCTATAAATCCATCCTTGTGTGTGTGGAGAAATAGATTAGAGAAGAACATTTCTCATTGGTTTTCTATATCTGAGATTCTTTTCCATAATGGCTGTTAGAAACTAGAAGGATACTGTAGCTTCCATTCATATTGCGTGTGTGTTTTAATTTGGGGGGGGGAGGACGCTATTAACACCAGTAGCAATGAGCTTCCTATATTATATATAATCAAATGTTGTACTTATAATTTCTTTAATTAAAAGAACTTAACATTGAGGTAACCACAATTTCATGCTCTCATATTTTTCAGAGATATGGTTCTTGGATATAATCAACTTCAATCCTTTTATTTTACAGAGAAAGAAGCAAAGAACTAGAGAGGATATCACTTGCCCAAAGTTGCATGGCTTAGTTTTGGGTACAGTCAATTTGGAGCTTAGGTTTCTAGGTTCCATGTTCTTCCCCCAGCAACACCCATCAAAGCTTGTCTCATAAAGATGTTTGCATTTAATTTACTTCCTTAGACTTAAACAAATGGGAGGTCTTTAGAAAAAGAGATTGTGTTCTGGTGAAGATTTGTTGAAAAAAATTTTACCTGCTTTCATGGCTACTATTATTAGTATGATTTCTATTGCTCAACTATCAATTAGATTTAGGCTTGCCAATCCCAATATGAATTACATTCTACTTTTCAAATCTGATGATCTGAGCTTTCTGTCTCTATTTAGAAATTGGAAGTCAGATGTATTTTATAATTTCATAAGATTTAAAATTAATAGATTTTGAACTGAGTGACTAGCCATCAGGATTTAATGTCGAACGTATGATACAATTTTCCCCTAGGTTGGACCTCTTATATTCCAGGAAGAAAGAGTCCCAAGTAAGATTTTTTCCTAATTAAGGATCAGCTCACCCTGCTCACTGTGGGAAGCACTATCCAGTACATATAGTGTTGGAAACTTTTGTTGAAGAAAATTTGAATGGAGCTTCAGGGACTAGGAATGAAAGAGAAAGAAGGAAAAAGAAGCCTCAGCTTGACTAGGATTTGTTGAGATACTTTTGGATCTTGATTCTATCATCCACTATATGAGTTATCTCTCCCAGCTTTGTTTTCCATAGATTTTAAAAGTGAATCACTTAAGTTTTGATTTACCTCACTGTTAGAAATGTGAAATAGGGAAGGATCAAGGACAGACTTGAAATGTACTACCAGAACCTTATCTGTTCATTGAAAAATTTGGTTATTCAATCAGTTTTAAATTCATTTAAATGTACAACCATTGAGCCCCACTTTGACATCATGTCCACATGATATTTTATAAGAGACTTTCTCAGATGGTTTTTGAAAATTTAAATATATTAATAAAATCTAACTCATTCCACTGGTCTATCAATCTAGTTACACTGTTAGAAAAGGTAATTATTTTAAAATAACCTATTCTTACTGAAATCAAAGTCATTTATTTGATAAATTCAGCCTTGGTTTGGGTATAATATAGGAGTCAGGGTAAGAGATCCTTGGATTGAAAATCCCAAATCCTAACTCTCACTTTAAAAAGTAAGCTCAGGGCAATTATCCTTTTGCCCAGTGCATAAAGCAGCTGACTTACCAACATGAGAAATGTTGCAGAATACAGAAGGTTAAGGTCTGAGTATGCCAGTCAGGATCCAAGTGTCTGATGTACCATAGTGCTTACTTATTGCTGGTGTTTCATGTCTAGCTTATGCATCCCAAATGTGTCATAGTCACAAATTAAACTATAAATAATAAATATATAGTTCCAAGAAATGTTCTTTCTGCCTTTGTGAATCTAAAAATAAACATATACCAACTAAAAATTTGGAAGAATTGAAAACAGATGAAAGTTCATTATCAAACATTGTGCATCAAATCAAATTACATATGTATCAATGAAATGGAGTTATAATTATATTCCTTAATAGAAGAAAGTTCCTGCAATTTATGAGGTTATTCTATTGTTCATTAACTTTGCTACCTTGAACAGAACATTATAGTCTATTTTTTAATTATTTTGCTACATTTCCCAAGAACTCAATGTATTGAAAACAATTGAAAGAGTAATAATTGTATATATGTGATATAGTTTTAATCAGTGAGTCAGATTTTTTATTCTTCTATAATGAAAGAGGGGTGGTTAGGTAATGCAGTAGAGAAAGTGTTGGGCCTGAAGTCAGAAAGTCTAATCTTTTGGATTTCAAATGTGGCCTCAGACACATATTAGCTGTGTGTACTTGGGCAAATCAATTAACCCTTTTAGACTCAATTTTCTCATATATAAAATGACCCAGAGGAAACAATGGCAAACCACCTTAGCATCTTTGCCAAGAAAACACCAATGGAGTCGTGAAGATTTAGACATTACTGAACAACAATAATGAAAGATAAACATAGCAATGGCAAAAATGATGACTGCCAACTTGCATTTTTACAATTTGCAAAGCTCTTCTATACCCATCATATCATTTGACCCCCATATTGTGAATGAGGGGAAGAATGGAAGGCAGCTTTTCCTCATTCTTATTCCTGTGTTCTTTCCATTAGCATAACAGTATAATTGACTTTCATTTTAAACTTGATCTCACAAAATAGTCAGCTACTTAGCAGATAAGGATATGAACCAAATTATGATTTTACTGGTATAAGATATTCACAGATGTGGAAAATCCTACTCCCAATTCCATTTGTACTCATCTCTGTCATTAAATAACCTTAGAGAGCTGCCAAAAGCATTAAGATGTTAAATGCCTTGCCCAGGTTCACAGGGATGTATGTGTCCAAGGTGGCACCTCAATTCAAGTTTCCCCAGCTCACTACTAACCACTCTACGCTGCTCTTCAGGTTAGATTAACCACATTCATAAATATACTTTCTCTTTCTTATGACAATCAACAAACTATAGCACAATTTCATACATTGACTAAATGTAAATTAATTTCTCAAGCTTCTTGCAGGGAGAACATTATTCACGATCTATGGCTCAATAGTGAGTTTGTGGATTAACAAAAATATGTTATTTGAAACTTTATCAAGACATGGTTTTCCAGGGCCAGAAACCCAAAACAAAACAAAAAACAAATTGCACAGTATTAAAAACACTGATTCTAAAGTCAGAGCATTTGGGTCCAATCCCATCTCTGAAGCTTACTACTTGTGTGATATTGACTGTTTTTATTTAGTCATTGTTCAGTTTTATGTGACCTTGTGTGACTCCTTTGGAGATTTTGTTGAAAATGATACTGGAATGATTTGCCATTTTGCTCCTTAGCTCATTTTATAGATGAAGCAACTGAGGCAAACAAAGTTAAGTGACTTATATTACATATATATNGAATGATTTGCCATTTTGCTCCTTAGCTCATTTTATAGATGAAGCAACTGAGGCAAACAAAGTTAAGTGACATATTACATATATATATATATATATATATATGTATATATATATAATGTAAATCAATGTCCAAGATATTATGTTTGGTGATAGAGATAAAAGAATATAAAATAGCTGTCTTCAAGATATTTATTTTCTGCTGTCAGGGCACAAAATATATACAGGGGGAGAAATGTATGATAATTTGAGGATTATGAAGACACTTTTAACTAGGAAAATACAGAGAAGTCTCTCAATTAAATAGAAATTTAAGTTAAGCCTTGGGGATATCCAAGTATTCTGAGAGGTAGAACATAAGAGAGGTCATTCAAGACATAGGGCATGGAGAATAAAATGGAAGAGGAGGAGGAAGAGGAGGATGAAGAGGAGGAGGAAGAGGAGGATGAAGAGGAAATGGAGGAGAAGGAGGAAGTGA
>NW_025371101.1:543-1183 GCF_016433145.1 Gracilinanus agilis | reverse complement strand
CCTCAAGGCCCGTCCTGGGCCCTCTGCTCTTCCCCCCTCTCGCAAGCTGCCCCGGGTGACTCCCCAGCTGCGGAGGAATGAATGATTCAGGAGCTCCTGATCTCTCTGCTGGGGATGCTCCAGGGAGCTTCTTGGCCCCCCCCCAGCTCCGAGGGCCTTGCAGACGTCCCGGTGACTGGCAGCCAGGCCAGAGCCGAAGTCGCTCCCCTCCCCCTCCCTTCATTTCTTGCCCCTCCGGCTCTCAGGCCAGGGCCAGCCACTTGTACCTTTGCACCATCTGTCCCCTCCTGCCGGCCTTCCTGGCCTGCCCACCAAGGGGCTCCCCCGGCTCTTCTCCCCTCAGCCCTGGACACGGCCCCTCGGCTCCAGCATCCTCCCTGGCTGCCCTGCCCAATCCCACCCCTTCCCTCTCCCTTAGTTCTCGCTCCTCCAGCCATTTGCTTCCCGTTTTCCTGGCGCTCGGCTCGAGGCTGGCACATAGTAGGTGCTTCATCAGTGTTTATTAAGAAAAGGAGCCCCCGCGTGGCCTCTGAAGACACCGCAGCGCTGTGGGCGCTGCTTCCCCGGGACCAAATGGCGGCCCGCACGGAGCTCGAGGGAGGGCACCGGGCCTAGACTCATCCTCGGGGGGATTGTGGGA
>NW_025371101.1:0-473 GCF_016433145.1 Gracilinanus agilis | reverse complement strand
GTCTGACCCTAGGTGACCTCAAGGCCCGTCCTGGGCCCTCTGCTCTTCCCCCCTCTCGCAAGCTGCCCCGGGTGACTCCCCAGCTGCGGAGGAATGAATGATTCAGGAGCTCCTGATCTCTCTGCTGGGGATGCTCCAGGGAGCTTCTTGGCCCCCCCCCAGCTCCGAGGGCCTTGCAGACGTCCCGGTGACTGGCAGCCAGGCCAGAGCCGAAGTCGCTCCCCTCCCCCTCCCTTCATTTCTTGCCCCTCCGGCTCTCAGGCCAGGGCCAGCCACTTGTACCTTTGCACCATCTGTCCCCTCCTGCCGGCCTTCCTGGCCTGCCCACCAAGGGGCTCCCCCGGCTCTTCTCCCCTCAGCCCTGGACACGGCCCCTCGGCTCCAGCATCCTCCCTGGCTGCCCTGCCCAATCCCACCCCTTCCCTCTCCCTTAGTTCTCGCTCCTCCAGCCATTTGCTTCCCGTTTTCCTGGC
>NW_025371100.1:0-1289 GCF_016433145.1 Gracilinanus agilis | reverse complement strand
AAATTTTTTTAAACCCACAATACAGTGAAGCCAGGATGAATGAACTATGATATGGTGAGGGAAAACTATACTACAAAAATTCAGTAAAAGGAGAATATCTCCAAGAAGGTGGTCAACAGGGTGAAATACTGCAGAAGTCAAGGAAAATTATGATTGCAAAGAGGCCATTAGATTTTATGACAAGAAGATCATTAAGTTTTGGGGATAAGTTTTGAGAGATATTTTCAATTTCATGATGAGATCAAAAGCCAGTTTGCCTGGGCAAAGAAAATAGTGAGAGGAAAAACTTTGAGAAACTAATTATATGTAGATGAATAAAAGAATTTGATTTCTAAAGGAGTGAAAATTATTGGGTAATAGTTGTTACAACTGGTAGGATCTAGTAGATTTTTTTGAAGGAAATATATATTTTCAAAGGAAGGATACTTGTAAAGATCAAGGAATGAAACAGTAGATAGGAGACTAGGGTAAGGTATGATATGAAGGGTCATTTGATGAAAAAAAAATAGGATGTATGCAGTGGGACTAAAAAGTTATCTAGCTTTCTCTTGGAGGCACTAGAGAAGGAAGACATTTATTCATACAATTCAACAAACATTTAGAGATACTGGTGAAAGGTGCTATATGCAAGGTACCTACCTAGGGTTTGGAGTACACAAAGATGAAAAAGAAAGAGTCCCTTCCTACCTTTTAGGAGCTTCCTTCCAGTTAATATATTGAAGAGGATATTTATAATCTGCTTACATGCCTTGCCATCTGTCTTGCTAATCTGTTTTAATTTATTTTTCCCATGTTATTTGATATGATCTCATGCAGAAATGTATTGTTAAGGACCCCACCTATAGTTGATGACATCCCAAAAGGTTCTCTGAACCTCAGCTTAAAGGTCTACTACATATCCAACTTGGCTCTTTATTAAACATTGATTTATATATCCTTTGTCAATCATTATTCCCTCTCAGCAGGATTGTTAAACATGAGTTTAAGGATTGTATTTTTTCACTTCCCTTTTTTCCCCTGGTAACACATAGCATGAGGTATAAAAGGTTTAAAAGGCAAAAGGCATTCCTAATCCCTAGATTTGTAGGCTCAAGAATTATACTTTTAATTTGCTGAAGTTAATGCTCAGAAACTTGTATCATACTTGAGAGTAAATAGTAAGCAAAGAATATCAATCTCTCTTTCCCTCCTCATCTCTCCCGCTCTCCCTCTCTCCCTCTCTCTCTCATTCTCTCTCTCTCTCTCTCTCTCTCTCTCTCTCTCTCTCTCATTCTCTCTCTCTCTCTCTC
>NW_025371099.1:0-1658 GCF_016433145.1 Gracilinanus agilis | reverse complement strand
AGCAAGTCAATAGGATGTTGAGGACAAAAAAGGAAAATAATATACAATGAGATTAGAAAGTTAAGGGAGTGGGGCAGCTAGGAGGCTCAGTAGAATGCAAGTCAGACCTAGTTATGGGAGGTCCTGGGTTCAAATTTTAAATTCTGATACTTCTTAGCTATATGACCCTGACAAATCACTTACATCCATTGCCTAGACCATATCACTCTTCTACCTTGGAACAAAATACAAAGTATTGATTCTATGACGGAAGTTAAGAGTTTCAAAAAAAAAAAAGTAGTTAGAGGAAAGTCAAGTAAGGAGGGGAGAATTTGGAACTGAAAAGAATTTACATTAAAAAATAAAGAAAAAAAAGGAGAGGAAGAAATCAGAGAATCTGGTTTCAAATTCTATCTCTGCCATATATTATTTGTTTGATTTTGGATGAAATGTTTTTAAAAGGCAAAAAAAGAAAGTAAGGATACAGATTTTTTTTTCAATAAACACTGAAATTCACTTGAATTACCAATTAACTCATTTTCCTGTGACAATCCTGTCTCTGTGTAAAGATAAATCCTCCTTGCATTGCACCATTTCTCTCAAAAGCCATGGAATTTTTAACTTTAAGACTTCATAGAGAAATATAGGAATGGATTCTGGGTGGAATACTTTAATGAATACTCAGAGAATAGTATTCTTTTCCTTATATTCTCTTTCTTCATGCTTGGATCAAATGAAATAGCATATGAAATGCTTTGCCAACCTTAGAGTAATAAATAAACACAAGCTATAACAATTATTATTGTTACTTATTTTTAATACATTTAAAGGAAAATAACACACAAATTAGTATCTTATAAGGCCATTTTTCACAGTAAAAATGTTTGACAGAATCAGTGCATTTTTTTTTTGGTCTGGTATCAGGAATTCCTGACTGACCTTAGCAAATAATTCTTAAAGAAAACATGGTCCAATTATGCAAAAATAAATTTATCTCTCTTGTCCATCATCCTGAATCCAATTAGAATTTACTGGCTTCTGAACTGTTACAAGAGAGAAAAAAAAATAAAGGAAAATCTAAGAGGACAGCAAACAAAGCCACAGGATGTGGGATAATGTCATAGAATCAGCTGTCTATTCTGTAATGCTTTAAATTTTGAAAAGCACTTTCCATCTATTATCTCATTTGTGTTTCCAACAACTTTGTGAAACAAATACTCTTTATGCATTCTCACTGTTTTATAGATGAAGAAACTTGGACTCCAGTTCTGAAAGTGACATGGTTACATAACTATTTAAATATTAGAACCCAGGACTTCCNAGGACTTCCTTCTAAGGGGTTTCTAAAAAACACAAAAATCTGTCACTGACCAGAGAATCTAAAAATTACTGTATTCATGAGAATAGTTATAGCCTTCTGGAATTTCAGACAAGTTAGGAGCAGGTAGGTGGCTTAGTAGATAGAGAGAAAGGCCTGAAGACCAGAAGTCCCAATTTTAAATCTAGCTTCAGACATTTCTTAGCCCTGTGACTCTGGGAAAGTCATTTAATGCCAGTTGCTTAGCCCTTACCACTCTCATGCTTTGGACTAATACCTAGTGCTGATTATAAGGTAGAAGGTAAAGGTTTAAAAAGGGAAGGAAAGAAGAGAGGAAAGAAGGGAAGGAGGAAGGAAGGGA
>NW_025371098.1:0-1157 GCF_016433145.1 Gracilinanus agilis | reverse complement strand
TTTCACTTTCATCTTAGGTCCTTAGGTTTAACATAAATCCTCGCATATAATAGATATTTAAAGAGTTGTTGAACTGAAATGAATTGAATTCAGTAATACCATGCTCTTGGCAAATTACTACCTTCTGAAAATTCCTGTTTTATCTTTCCTATAGGCTGCACCTAACTTCCATCAAATTTTAGGTAGAGCAAGAGATACTTTCTCCTTATCTTTTGGGTTCTTTCCTTGCTGCCCACAAACATGTCCAGGCCTTCCCATGCCAGCTCCTTAAAAAACCCTCAATAGGTTCTACCATCTAAGCTAGTTTACTGCATTATCTAGAGGTATGATGGTAAGTTTAACAAACAGCTCTCCAAAAAAAAAGATATATATATATATATATATANATTTTCTGATCATCCAAATCCTTGTGGTGATTTGGTAAAATACAAAAGCAAATTTTAACTCCGTGAGAGACCGAATAGTTATCCATCTAATGTTCCAAATGCCTGCCACTCTGCACTGGCTATACCATGTATCTTTGATTGCATATGTTTCCTTAAGAAGAAAAATATATGCATGATATAACTGCATGTTGCAAATTCTAACAGCAATTATAATTAAATATTGGCCATAGCAAACAATTTAGAATTGTGATGATAGTGAAAATGGGGAGGCCTCCAGCTTTATCTTCCTTCCACTTTTTTGCTCTCCCTTTCCCCCTTCCTCTAATTTACAATAGAATGTAAGATGCTTAATACTAGAGACTATTTCACTTTCATCTTAGGTCCTTTTTCACTTTCATCTTAGGTCCTTAGGTTTAACATAAATCCTCGCATATAATAGATATTTAAAGAGTTGTTGAACTGAAATGAATTGAATTCAGTAATACCATGCTCTTGGCAAATTACTACCTTCTGAAAATTCCTGTTTTATCTTTCCTATAGGCTGCACCTAACTTCCATCAAATTTTAGGTAGAGCAAGAGATACTTTCTCCTTATCTTTTGGGTTCTTTCCTTGCTGCCCACAAACATGTCCAGGCCTTCCCATGCCAGCTCCTTAAAAAACCCTCAATAGGTTCTACCATCTAAGCTAGTTTACTGCATTATCTAGAGGTATGATGGTAAGTTTAACAAACAGCTCTCCAAAAAAAAAGATATATATATATATATATATA
>NW_025371097.1:0-1070 GCF_016433145.1 Gracilinanus agilis | reverse complement strand
GAGAGAGAGAGAGAGAGAGAGAGAGAGAGAATTGTTCCCTTTCTTCACTTTATCCCAAATATCTGAGCACCTACCTACTCTTTAGAAAAGCGATTAAAAGCTAAACTACACAGGACGCCCAAGTGCTGGTATCTTGTGGATAGGACACTGGACTTGGAGTAGGGAGAACTGAGGTTCAATTTCCATTTCAGACACTTATTAAATGTGTGATTCTGGGCAGGACCTTGAATCTCTCGGTGTGCTTCAATTTTAAAATCAGGAGAGCTGACGAAAACAAATAGATTCCCCACCACCACCCCCAAGAGTAAAGTTTTGTAAGGTCTCTTCTAGTACTAAATCAGTAGCTCTATGGTCCCAGAAAGGAGAAATAATAGGGCAAACAAGCAAGTGAGTTTCCTGATGTCCCTGACTTCCTCACTACATGGGAGTGATTTCAAGTGTCAGGGAGAGTCCAATAACCAGGCAGTTCCTGGGACTTGAACTAAGATAGTGCTCTCACATACAGACAACCACCCCAGAGCAAGAGCTAGTGACCACAAAAATTCATTCCAGACATTGGAGAAATTGAAGAATCCTAGAATTCCATGCCTGGGTTGTTTCTTTTTCTTTCTTCTTTCTTTCTTTCTTTCTTTCNAGAGAGAGAGAGAGAGAGAGAGAGAGAGAGAGAGAGAGAGAGAGAGAGAGAGAGAGAGAGAGAGAGAGAGAGAGAGAGAGAGAGAGAGAGAGAATTGTTCCCTTTCTTCACTTTATCCCAAATATCTGAGCACCTACCTACTCTTTAGAAAAGCGATTAAAAGCTAAACTACACAGGACGCCCAAGTGCTGGTATCTTGTGGATAGGACACTGGACTTGGAGTAGGGAGAACTGAGGTTCAATTTCCATTTCAGACACTTATTAAATGTGTGATTCTGGGCAGGACCTTGAATCTCTCGGTGTGCTTCAATTTTAAAATCAGGAGAGCTGACGAAAACAAATAGATTCCCCACCACCACCCCCAAGAGTAAAGTTTTGTAAGGTCTCTTCTAGTACTAAAT
This sequence comes from Gracilinanus agilis, assembly GCF_016433145.1. NCBI lineage: Eukaryota > Metazoa > Chordata > Mammalia > Didelphimorphia > Didelphidae > Gracilinanus > Gracilinanus agilis. The sequence continues at coordinate 35 of NW_025371097.1, read as the reverse complement.
CAGTAGCTCTATGGTCCCAGAAAGGAGAAATAATA
>NW_025371096.1:0-2292 GCF_016433145.1 Gracilinanus agilis | reverse complement strand
GCATTTCATTTCTTTATCTTTGGGTTCTAAAGGCAGAAGACACTAACTGTCAGGACTAAGTGTCACCTCAGTGCTGAATTCTCCTCAGAGGTGATAAATAAAGTTTCCTAAGATGAAGGAGATTATAGGGAGGAGCCAGGTATAAACATGGCCTTGGTAGGGTCTGCAATGACAATAACCAGGACCCCCAAAATGAAGACTTTATCAATGGACAGGCTACATTTCCCCCTTCTACGCAGACCAGTGTCAGTTGGGGGTGGCAGAGTGGAGAAGGGCAGGGTTTGTCCAGTAAAGATTCTAGGCTGGAAGGGACCTCAGAGGGCATCTGAACCAACCTCTTCCTTTTCTAAGCAAATAAATCCAGAGAAGTGACAAGACTTGCCTTAGGACACAGAAGTAGAAGATGGTGGAGCCAAGATCTGAACCGAGGTCCTCAAATTCCCAACTCGATGCTCAATTGCAGTGCTTCCCAAACTTTTTTGGCTTACTGCCCCCTTTCCAGAAAAAAATATTACTTAGCCCCCTGGAAATTAATTTTTTTTAATTTAATAACAATAGGAAAGATAAATGCACCTGTGGCCATCACCACCGCCCTGGATTGCTGCAGCACCCACCAGGGGGCAGTGACGCCCACTTTGGGAATCACTGCTCTATTGTTTGTAAAATGCTGCCTCCACTCTGATGTCCAGAAGAGGGGAGAATAGGCAAGAAAGGCCCACAGTCAATGCTGGATAATCCCATATGCATTATTTGTGGGTTTTGGCGTTTTTTCCATAAGAATTCCCCCCACCCACCATTACCCAGAATACTTCTGGGGACTCCTTCCCCACAAGCACAGACACATCTGGTATGTGCTTATGGGAAACAGATTGATATTCCTATTATACCAAGCCAAGCGTACTTAGGAAGGTAAAGACTCCCTGTACCTTCTACTCCCCCCTCCAACCCCAGTTGTTAGGAAGGAGTTTGGGGATCATCCATTGTTTAGGATTATTTGTGTCCTCTTGCTTTTCCCTTTCCTTCAGAGAATTTTCTTCCTTCAGTACAGATTGATAAGACTAGTGCCTCTTAGGATTCACAGCTTCGTTCAAGGTTCATCTCAGGTGGTACTTCCTCCAGGAAGCCTTCCTGATTTCTTCAGATTGTTACTCCTCATATTCTTCTTCCCTCTCTTCTTCCTCATATTCTTCTTCCCTCTCTTCTTCCACTTTAAGTTATCATGTATTTATGCATCTTTTTACGTATCATCTAGCTTGTCTGGGCCTTTTTATTTTTTATCCTCATCTTTTAGCACTGGGTTAGAGGTGCTGAATATGTACATGTTGACTCATTGGTTAAGAACAAGCCCTTGTGGTTTTATTTATTTATTTCGAATTTCCCAGCACTGGGTAGAGTGGATTATTTGTGTAAACCCTTACATCCTATAGGGCAGTCCCTTTTCCAAGTCTTTTTCTTCACTCCTTTCCATCTCCTCCCCTCCCCTTTCCGTACTCCTCTCCTCCTTTTCCTCTCTTCTCATCCCATTCCTCATCTTCCCTTTCTTCCCTTTCCTCCCTACTCTTCTCCATTGTTCCCTTTCTCTCCTTCCTCCTCCCTTCTTCCTTCTCCTTTATCATCTTCCCTCCTTTCTCTGTCTCTTTCCTTTCCTCCAAGCATTTGAGTGCCAAGCACTGAACTCTGTCCTGTCAGGAGACCTTGCCTAGAATCTGGCCCCTGCTAATAACTAGCTTGGTCTGCTCCCTTCTGTTCCCTGAAGCTATCTCGTCACAAAAAGGGGATCACCATTACTTGCTCTCCTCATCTCACTGGACTTAGTAAGGCAATTCATGTATGCCAGGTGCTTGGCAAACCTGGGGAACCTTCAGGTGCCACATAATCCCAGCCATTAATGATAATAATTATTGTTAATAAGCTCAGGATTTAGAGCTAGCAGAGACCATTCCATTCAACCCCCTCATTTTACAGAAAGGCAAACCGAGGCCTAGAGTGGGAAAGTGACTTTTCCAAGGTCACACTGGTAGTAAGCAAAGGAGGCAAGGTTAGAGAAACCAACTAGAAACAGTGTAGTTCCTTTAAGGCTGTCTCTTGTCTTCTGTTTAAAAAAAAAAAAAAAAAAAGGTCAGCCTGCTCTCATTTATAATTCTCTCTCCACTTCCAGAGGAACTCTGGATAAAAATGAGCTGGCCTTTTGTCATAAGAAATATTTATTGAATATCTGTAGTGTGCTAGCAAGCAGACCTGTGTTAAAAAAGAAAGAGCAGCCAGGATTCACTCATTCATTCATCTTTCTTT
>NW_025371095.1:0-1231 GCF_016433145.1 Gracilinanus agilis | reverse complement strand
CCTCAACAACTATAAGACAGCCACCCCCACCCCACCCCCGCCTTGCAGCCTGAGGAGGGATTTGAACCCAGCACCACATGTTTTCTAAAATTCAAAATATTTCATTTTCCCAATTGCACGTAATAATTTTCAATGTTTCCCAAAATAAGAAGCTCCAAACTGTCTCCCCGGCTCGGCGATGGCCGGCGGCTCCCCGAGCAGGCTGTGGTGGCTGCGGCCCATGGGAGGCCCCTGGAAGGGGGAGGGGGGTCCCCGGACGTGCTGAGCCTGGAAAGGCCGGCCTGCAGGACAGTAACACTGGACGGGCCGGAGCCACTCCCCCCCCCAAAGATGTTTCTGCCCCTGCAGAGGGGGGCGGCGGGTGGACGACAAGGCCGAGGGCACGGCCACACGCAGGGCTTACGGAATGGGGGGAAGAACATCACCCGGCTAGCCTGCGTCAGAACCCGAACCCAGACCTCGAGGCCTTGCTGCGGCTGGGTCTGGGCCAGGAAGCTGTGAGGCTGCACCAGCTCAGGGTTTGAGGCACCCTCAGATGTAAAGAGGGGCAGACGGGGACGGGGCGGCTGAGTCTGAGGGCCCGAGAGAGGCTAGCACGGGAGGGGGCCGGAGGGGCCTCCCCATCGTCCCAGGTGACAAAGATGATGGGTCCTCCCAGCCGCCTGCTGGGCTGCTGAAGGGTNCTCACTCTGCGCCCAGCGTGACCAGGGTCCCGCGGCTCCCCCCGCCTCCTCGGGGTGCCGCCCTGCCCCCCTCCCACCCCCGCCAGCGGCTCCTGCACTCCCTCAACAACTATAAGACAGCCACCCCCACCCCACCCCCGCCTTGCAGCCTGAGGAGGGATTTGAACCCAGCACCACATGTTTTCTAAAATTCAAAATATTTCATTTTCCCAATTGCACGTAATAATTTTCAATGTTTCCCAAAATAAGAAGCTCCAAACTGTCTCCCCGGCTCGGCGATGGCCGGCGGCTCCCCGAGCAGGCTGTGGTGGCTGCGGCCCATGGGAGGCCCCTGGAAGGGGGAGGGGGGTCCCCGGACGTGCTGAGCCTGGAAAGGCCGGCCTGCAGGACAGTAACACTGGACGGGCCGGAGCCACTCCCCCCCCCAAAGATGTTTCTGCCCCTGCAGAGGGGGGCGGCGGGTGGACGACAAGGCCGAGGGCACGGCCACACGCAGGGCTTACGGAATGGGGGGAAGAACATCACCCGGCTAGCCTGCGTCAGAACCC
>NW_025371094.1:0-1238 GCF_016433145.1 Gracilinanus agilis | reverse complement strand
TATATATATATACATATATAGCCTGGACTATGGGGAGAGCTAGATGGTTCAGTGGATAGAGTACTTGATTTGGAATTAGGAAAACTCATTTTCCTGAATTCAAATCTGGCCTCAGAAACTTAATACCTGCTGACCCTGGGCAAATCACTTAATCCTTTTTGCCTCAGTTCCCCATCTGTAAAATGAGATCAAAAAGGAAATGCCAAGAAAATGCATAAATTGGGACATAAAGAGGTAGACATAACTGAAACAAAGGTAGAACAAGAGTGCTTTTCAAACTTAAAAATGCTATACATGTGTAAGTTTTATTCATTTAATTTGTGGAAACTGAAGAAAATCTAAAATGTGCTCCAGTTCTTTCCTTTTTTCAGGACTCAGCTTTGATACCACCTTGGGATCTTCTCTACCTAAATGAAAAGGTTTTATTTTCTTTTTGTATCTCCAGCACCAAAAACAGTTCCTAACCCATACTCATCACTTTACAAATGTTTATTGATTAATGATTTACTGTTTTTTTTTAATGGTTCAAAGCCCAAAGATACATCTTACTTCTATCCTTGGAGGCTTTCCAGAATTATTTTGTGATTCTAGGCTACTCGTTGCTGTTTACTGCCTTTCAACTTATAATACATTATATCCTTAAACAAAGAGTGTCCCAAGNAGAATATATATCTACATATGCAGATATACATATATACATTCATAACTATATGTATATATGTATACACACATATATCACTATATATGTGTATATATATATATATATATATATACATATATAGCCTGGACTATGGGGAGAGCTAGATGGTTCAGTGGATAGAGTACTTGATTTGGAATTAGGAAAACTCATTTTCCTGAATTCAAATCTGGCCTCAGAAACTTAATACCTGCTGACCCTGGGCAAATCACTTAATCCTTTTTGCCTCAGTTCCCCATCTGTAAAATGAGATCAAAAAGGAAATGCCAAGAAAATGCATAAATTGGGACATAAAGAGGTAGACATAACTGAAACAAAGGTAGAACAAGAGTGCTTTTCAAACTTAAAAATGCTATACATGTGTAAGTTTTATTCATTTAATTTGTGGAAACTGAAGAAAATCTAAAATGTGCTCCAGTTCTTTCCTTTTTTCAGGACTCAGCTTTGATACCACCTTGGGATCTTCTCTACCTAAATGAAAAGGTTTTATTTTCTTTTTGTATCTCCAGCACCAAAAACAGTTCCTAACCCATACTCATCA
>NW_025371093.1:0-1417 GCF_016433145.1 Gracilinanus agilis | reverse complement strand
ATATACATATATATATATATATATAGTTGCAGAGGTAATTATTTCAAGTTTCAGGTTAAATAACTGTTTTTGTTTTGTTTCAAATTTTTCTGATGGCTTTCCTTCAAAGGGATAACCTTTAGCCTGGAGTTAGAGTCAGCATTATGTCCATCTATAAATACTAGAAAACCAAGAGCCCCCCTTAAGGTTTTAGAAATTAAAATTGGTGCTCTTTGTAGTAGGGTTTCAGGTCCCATGATGTCATTATTTTCAAAATGGGTAGTTTCTCCTGGGGTAGGATCTTACAGCTAGTCATCAGGAAAGCAATGCTTTATGAAAGTTGGGCTTGTTTTGCAAATAAGTTGGATGCATGAGTTGCCTGTAAAGTATAATTGAAGGACACCAGGCACAGTGATGCTAATGTGTACAGGCTTGTCCTTGTACCACAAACGTGGAAGATGCTGTTTTATGGTTAATAAAATCACTAGATAATTTCCAGATTATAAAAAGGGGTGGGTTGAACACAACCTTATTAATTAGTTATTTTTTAAGTATTCCAAACCTTTTTTTTTTTTACTTTTGGGGGACTACATGGTAGATCAAAGAGAGTCAAATAAAAGTACTTTAGATAATCACCTACTCCCTTGGTATTTGTACTCAGCCTCTTTCTAGCAAGGTATAGAGAGGCATGTATGTTGTTAAATGTGCTGTTAGAGGGCTGTTAAACCCAGGGAGGTTAAGTCCCAGAGGACAGTTAACATAATGACATAGTGTTATGCGAGTAGGTATGGAGACAGATACATATGTGTGTATATATATGTATATACGTATACATATATATATATGNAATGATTAATGTACAAATCTGTAACATGAATCATTCAGGATATAAAGAAAATAAAATCCAGACCTATGACTATGTACATATATACAATACATATATATATATATACATATATATATATATATATAGTTGCAGAGGTAATTATTTCAAGTTTCAGGTTAAATAACTGTTTTTGTTTTGTTTCAAATTTTTCTGATGGCTTTCCTTCAAAGGGATAACCTTTAGCCTGGAGTTAGAGTCAGCATTATGTCCATCTATAAATACTAGAAAACCAAGAGCCCCCCTTAAGGTTTTAGAAATTAAAATTGGTGCTCTTTGTAGTAGGGTTTCAGGTCCCATGATGTCATTATTTTCAAAATGGGTAGTTTCTCCTGGGGTAGGATCTTACAGCTAGTCATCAGGAAAGCAATGCTTTATGAAAGTTGGGCTTGTTTTGCAAATAAGTTGGATGCATGAGTTGCCTGTAAAGTATAATTGAAGGACACCAGGCACAGTGATGCTAATGTGTACAGGCTTGTCCTTGTACCACAAACGTGGAAGATGCTGTTTTATGGTTAATAAAATCACTAGATAATTTCCAGATTATAAAAAGGG
>NW_025371092.1:1184-1337 GCF_016433145.1 Gracilinanus agilis | reverse complement strand
AAAAGAAAGAAAGAGAGAAAGGAAGGAAGGAAGGAAGGAAGGAAGGAAGGAAGGAAGGAAGGAAGGAAGGAAGGAAGGAAGGGAAAGAAAGAAAGAAAGAAAGAAAGAAAGAAAGAAAGAAAGAAAGAAAGAAAGAAAGAAAGAAAGAAAGAA
>NW_025371092.1:0-1172 GCF_016433145.1 Gracilinanus agilis | reverse complement strand
AGAAAGAAAGAAAGAAAGAAAGAAAGAAAGAAAGAAAGAAAGAAAGAAAGAAAGAAAGAAAGAAAGAAAGAAAGAAAGAAAGAAAGAAAGATAAATTCAGTCTCACACTCGGGTCCGAAAACTTCACAAGTATAGATGGGAGAGGTGTGGGAAGATAAAAGTAGGTCTGAAAAAGACCTGGAGGTTTTAGTGAACCCCACGCTCAAGATGAGTCAACAATAGAATGAGACAGCCAGAGAAACTACTACAGTCCTAGGCTGCATTAAGAGGGACCTGGAATCCAGAAATAAGTTCTACTGCACTGTCCTCTCATCAGCTCTCATCTGGAGTATCAAGTTCAGTTCTGAGTGCCACCGAACTTTGTCATGTTCCTCCATGAAGGTCCTTTCCACATCCTGACTGTTCTCTATCAGAGACAGTGACAAACTCTAGGATCATGAGAACTGGATAAAAAAGGACCCTGGGAATCATCAAGTCCAACCCCTTTATTTCATAGGTGAGGAAAGTGAACACTAGACAATTTAAATGATTTACCCAAGATCACACAGCTCATAAATTGTAACCCTCAGGTCTACACTGCCATTGTGAACTCAGGTCCTTTCCTTCCAAACCCAGGCATTTCACTTTCTCCTCCTTCATATATTAACAATTGCTTTACCAAAGAAACATCTGCTTTATTGACCTGACATTGACTTAAAAGTTAAAGTAAAACATGTCTCAAACATGCCAGGACTTTCTTCATAAATATTTATTTGAAAAGAACAGAGCTTGAGTTTAGGGAAGAGGGAATGGAAGCATTGCTTGGATATATCTGGAAGTACTTTCCAATAACAAGCTCTCAAATATGAGCTTGCATATTTGTATCCAGACAGGGTGTGGTTGTCCATAGACTGAAAAACTGGGAAATATGGAATTGCCAACTTTTAATTTATTTTTTCAGGGAATGAGGTCAGGAGAACTGAGCCAACAGCATCTGCTGGTGATGGTGTGTACAACTATCCTTATTTTACTTTTATAGTGTGCCTTAAAGGGGCAGGACTAAGCCAGTGTAGGCAATTCTAACTTCCATGTGTCATGAATTTCAGGAGAAAGTGATTTTTTGAGTCTGGGAGTCCAAGAGACAATTTTATATTTAAAGGGAAAGAAAGAAAGAAAGAAAGAAAGAAAGAAAG
>NW_025371091.1:0-1147 GCF_016433145.1 Gracilinanus agilis | reverse complement strand
TCTCCCGGAGTGCCGTTTTTGCACTTGCTCTAGGTGCTGTTGACTTTTGCAGAACTGTACAATTATGGGAAACAAGGATAATATTTGCCCTCTGAGCCAGGAAAGAACAAATATTTTATCAACATCTAAATCGTCTTTCATCCTGTTGAGGAGGAGCTGGGCTCACATACAGGCAGACACAGGGAAAAGGGGAAAAAAGTGAGCTTTCCAGCCACCCAGCTGGATCCCCCAACTAGTCTAAACTTGGCCCATGTATACCTTGGACCAAGGCAATGTAGGGGCACTTTACTTGAAGGGGCTTTTCCAAATCTTGTTCTCCCAGATTAACCTTCAACCATACAACCTCATTTCAACACAGCCAAAAAAAAATACATACATACATACATACATATATATATGTGTATATACATACACACACACACACACATATATATATATATATATATATATATATATATCTCCACACATATGGTTTATGAACAAGGCATTCTAGGTTTTCTTTGTGACTAGCCCAAACCCCCAGATCATNGAGAGAGAGAGAGAGAGAGAGAGAGAGAGAGAGAGAGAGAGAGAGAGAGAGAGAGAGAGAGAGGAAATGCATTCAGCTCAGCTGATTCATCCTTATCCTGTTTGCAATTTTCTGAGCTTCAAAGGGGAAAGCAAGTCCCGGCAAGGGCCCTAGGTAAACAGCTCTTCTCCCGGAGTGCCGTTTTTGCACTTGCTCTAGGTGCTGTTGACTTTTGCAGAACTGTACAATTATGGGAAACAAGGATAATATTTGCCCTCTGAGCCAGGAAAGAACAAATATTTTATCAACATCTAAATCGTCTTTCATCCTGTTGAGGAGGAGCTGGGCTCACATACAGGCAGACACAGGGAAAAGGGGAAAAAAGTGAGCTTTCCAGCCACCCAGCTGGATCCCCCAACTAGTCTAAACTTGGCCCATGTATACCTTGGACCAAGGCAATGTAGGGGCACTTTACTTGAAGGGGCTTTTCCAAATCTTGTTCTCCCAGATTAACCTTCAACCATACAACCTCATTTCAACACAGCCAAAAAAAAATACATACATACATACATACATATATATATGTGTATATACATACACACACACACACACATATATATATATATATATATATATATA
>NW_025371090.1:0-1173 GCF_016433145.1 Gracilinanus agilis | reverse complement strand
ATTAGGTAACAAAAGGATTTATTAAATGTTCAGGTTTGGTCAGGAAGGAGAGAGGGGTTTGGGGTTTCTAACAGCCACTAGGGAGAAACTCAAGATACGGAGGGTCACAGGAATGGGTTAGACTGAGAGAAGAACCTGCTTCTCTCAGCCAGGGAAGATTTGCTGCTCTTAAAGTAGAGGGAATACTAAAGGGATAGTTTGAATTCAAGGATGTACTACTTGCCTATTGGGGAAAACTAAACCCACAAAGTCTATTCACGAAAAGCCCAAAAGCCACCCTGCCTCCCAGAGTCCCAGGGAAACAGGGAAATAATATGGAGAAGGTCAGGGAGAGATCCAGAGAAATTAGCTAGGTTCAAATTGTCCAGAGACAAAGCACAGACCAAACCAAAATCGAAAGCCAAAGCAGAGCTCTAGTTGATCCTTCCGCTCTGTTCAAGGCTCAGGAACCAACTGACTTCTCTCAGAATTATAAGGCTTCCAACTGCCAGAAGTTTTCAGTTGGCTTCCTGCAAGAGCAAAAGACTCTCTTGCATCTTTTGCATTACACTTCTAATCTTGGTTAGTTTTGTTTATACAAAAACTTTTAAAATTTAATATAATCATAATTATTCATCTTACATATTATAATACTTCCTGTCTCATTTGGTCATAAATTTTTCTCTTCTCTAGAGGTCTGCTAGGTAAACTATTTTGTGTTCCCCTGATTTGGTTATGGTATCACTTTATATCTAAATTATATATCCATTTTGAGCTTATATTGGTATAGAGTGTGAGATACTGGTCTATACCTTGGTTCTGCCATACTGTTTTCCTATTTTCCCGGGAGTTTTTTTTTAATAGTGAATTCTTATTTGAAAAGTTGGGATCTTTGGGTTGCTAAGATCATTTACCCCTATCTATCGTGTAGCTAATTTGCTCCACTAATCTACCATTCTATTCCTTAGCCATTACCAGATTATTTCGATGATTGTTGCTTCATAGTGTCATTTGAAATTTGGTACTGCTAGGCCTCCTTCCTTCACATTTTTTTTATTAGTTCCCTTGATATTCTTGAGCTTTTGTTCTTCCATATGCATTTTATTATTATTTTTCTAGTCTATAAAATAATTATTTGGTGACCTCACATTTTCCTTCCTTCCTTTCCTTCTTCCTTCTCTCCTTCCTTCCTTC
>NW_025371089.1:0-1703 GCF_016433145.1 Gracilinanus agilis | reverse complement strand
TTTTCTTGAAAGTTGTATTTATTCACTGTTCTTCTGCTTTCAATGTTTATACTTCCTTCAGAGGAAATCTTCAATTGTCTCTCTTTTGTTGGTTAGGTTTATATTTTCAGGATATTTGTTTTTAGTTACAGACTGAGTTCATTTTTTTTTTTGAATTAGATGATTCCATTTTTTTGTGTGTGATTTCTTGTGGCTTCATAATAATCTTGTGTTAACGGACTTTCTTTTCCTTAATATTTGAAGATCTTTTTCCTGGAACTTATAAAATTTATTCTTTATTACTAAAGTTCTTAAATTTAACCATAATGTTTCTTGCACTGTGAAGCATGTTTCGGTGTTTGTTTTTGTCTTTCCTTGAAGGCTAATTGTGGATTCTTTCAATGGTTGCTTTATTACCTTTAAAAGAAATTCTTTACAAGTTTTTAACATTATTGAATTACAGTGATCAGTTTTTGATCAATATAAATCATGATCAGTTGTCAAACATGTTCTTGAGTTTTGCTTCTCTTTTGTGACATTTCGAGTTATAAATCTCTTAATGTCTCCTTTCCTTTTTTAGTGATTTGTTTTTATAATATATTATATATAAACAGTTCTTCTTTCATGTATGTTATTTCTGTTTTTTAAACCCTTAACTTCTGTATAGAAGAGTGGTAAGGGTGGGCAAGTGACTTGCCCAGGGTCACACTGCTGGGAAGTGTCTGAGGCCGGATTTGAACCCAGGACCTCCCATCTCTAGGCCTGCCTCTCAATCCACTGAGTTACCCAGCTGCCCCCTATGTTATTTCTATTTTGAAACATTCTGGAGTTTCTTTTTCTTGCTTGCTCTTTTGGCAATTTAGGGATTCTATATTTCATCAGACAGTGGTTTATTTTCCTTTGTCCCATAATACTTATTTTTCAAAAATAACTTTGCAATCTCTTTTAGGATTTATTACTTTTCTTTCTGATTTTAAGATTCTCTGATGATTTGTCTGATTATGCTCTGTGCTTTAATTGAAGGTTTTTATCTTTAAATCTTTAGTCTTTCGAAATATTTTTTAAAATTCCTCCTTCTCATACATTTCTTTCCTTTTCTTGGCAGATACAAGCTCCTAAAATACAGTTTCCTATAATTGGTGGATATAATGTTTACTCATCTGTGTCCTTGTCCTGAATACCCACTCCAGCAAAAGTTCTTATCCTTTTTTCGAGTTATGGACCTTTTGGAATTATGGTTAATCTTATGGACCTCTTCTTATTTTAAAACAAAAACAAAAATAGAGGGGTTCAAAGAAAACCAAAAGTTAATGAAAATAATAATGTCATTATTTTCTCATCCAAATTAATGGGTCCTCGGATATCTATTTTGGGGAGCCATAGATCTCAGCTTAAGAACTACTGTAAGGAACAAAACTGACCCTTGCTGGGTTTCAATTCCTTTAGGTCCAACATATCTGTTCATACTCCGTTAAACTGCCTGCAGCTTTGTGTGACATAGGATGAGGGCAGGGAGAGTATTTCCAGCAGAATTTTTCCTGCCTTGGAGGTCCCTAATTTAGGACTGGACTCTAGTCAGAAGATACCATATTTTTAGTTCTTTCTTCCTTCCTTCCTTTCTTTCTTTCTAGTCAGAAGATACCACATTTGATTCTTTTTTCCTCTCTCTCTCTCTCTCTCTTCCTTCCTTCCTTCCTTCCTTCCTTCCTTCCTTCCTTCCTTCC
>NW_025371088.1:0-4620 GCF_016433145.1 Gracilinanus agilis | reverse complement strand
TCTCTCTCTCTCTCTCTCTCTCTCTCTCTCTCTCTCTCTCTCTCTCCTGTCCCTCTCCCCTTAACCTCCTTCCTCTTTTGACTCTCTTTTCCAGCTCTGGTTCACTTGCCACAGGAAAAAAAAAATCTACATTTCTCTCTTCCTCCTACTCTCTCCCTCTGGCTGCCTCCTCCTCTCTATAAAGGGCTATAAAAATCTCAAGAAATTGAAGGCAACTGTCAAAACATTCCTAGGACCATTTTAGAAAAGTACCCTCAAAGGAAGAAGTTCAATCAATCTCTAAACCCCTTGAAAGATCCTAGAAGTCTTCTTCAGAATCTCTAGAACATTTTTTCTTATCTTCCACACCTTAAGCACTCTCATTCTAAATATTTCAAATGCTTCCTTAGTCAACACTATTTTTATTTCAATTTTGTTCAGTGACTAGTTCTGAAGTAGTATTCTGTCTACAGTTTTCATTGTAATACACAATATCTCAGTTGTATTATGGGTTTAAAAGGTCTCTTTGGAGACTATTTTAGGCATGGGAGCCCGAGCATCATTTGTATCTACGGAAAACTACAACTTCAAAACAAATCAATTAGCAGATGAATTTATGTAACATATTGTTGCCATTTGGATTATTGCTCAGAGTTGCCCACTTATTATATATGTGTATAAAATCTATTTTATAATACATGTTGTCTGTACAGTAGACAGTATTCAACAACTACCTTTTTCATTTTGGCAAACATCAGCTTCAACTAGCTCCTTTGTATCAAACAAATAAAAGCAAATAGCTATTCAGATCCCATCGCTTATGAAAATTGGCAAATATTTTATCTAATTTTTAAAATAAAAACCTACCAGAATTACAAGCAAAAGACCTGGGTTCAAATTCTGGTTCTGGCACAACTATCTGTGTTACTCTTAACTTCTTCCAGGCTCTGGTTCCTCATTCAATAAAAGGGGATAATACTTGCACAACTTAATCCATAATGTTTCTAAGAAAAATGTTTCATCAGCCTTAAAGTACTAGAGAATTCAGTTCAGTGAGCATCAATAAAGTGTCCATAAGTACCAGGTCCTTTTAGGCTCTGTCAAAAAAATACAAAAGGAATATAATCTCTCCCCTCAGAGACTTTATATTTTTCTTAAAAGAAACAAATCTAACTAAACGATAACTCTAGTCCAACTATCAATAATATGGAATTAGATCTTGATCAATGATACATGTAAAACCCAGTGGAGTTGTGCATCAGCTAAGGGGGTTTAGGGGGTTTGGGGGAGAGGGAAAGAACATGAAACATGTAGCTATGGGAAAATAATCAAAAGAAAAATTAAAAAGAAAAAAAGAAAAAAGAAACAAGTCTATACAAAAACAATGAATGCAAAATATATAAAAAATAATTTGAGGGTGGGGAACTAATGATTTGAGGGAATTAGGAAAGATTTCACATAGGAAGTGGGCTGACTTGAAGGCAGGTAGGGAAGCTCACAGCAATGAGAAAGAAAAGCATTCTAAGCAATGAAGATAGGTTGTATGAAGTCATAGATGGTGATGTAAGCAGCAAGAAGAGAGACATTTATTAAGCAACTTATTTGCACAAACCAGTGTGCTAATCACTGGGTATATAAATAAAAGTAAAAAAAAAATCAATGAAGCAATAAAAAAAACATGATACCATAATTACCTACTAAAGAATGTTGATGTTGTTGAGATTTTTAATTAAAGTGTCTGTTTATTTGTAAAGAACTAACCTCAGTACCTGGTATTCCCAAACTAGTCATTTCTAGCCTAAGGAACAGGAGGATCAGCCTTTCATGAAAATTAAATCCAAAAGATTCATTTCAAACTCTCATGTCTAAAAATGCTGAAGCCAGAATCATTTATTAGATGCTAATAACAAATGTGACTTCTTGATGCTTCCCACAAACCCTTCTAAGGACTGAGCTTCTTCTTTTAAAACAAGGCTCCCAGCACATAAGGACAGAATTAGCTGGTAAGTTTGCCTTTGTTGAGCTTATTTCTATGAGCCAATCCTCCTCTCTAAGTCCGTGGCCTTTGTAGCAGATCTGGGCATTCTTCCTCCTTTTAGAATCGTGGTTATTGGCTCTACTGGGGTGCAGGGTGAGGGAAGGAATTGGCTCTTCACCCTGGAAAGCATTGCGGAGAAAATAAAAAGTCTCTTCCTTGAGCTGAAATGACGCCAATTCTATAGGGCACTTATAAGATTTCAGAGCCAATAACTCACTACTTATTAATGTATTCCCAAGCAGCTCTCCCTCCTGCTCCTTGGATAAAATGCCCCTGGAGTTCTTCTGTCTAAATAGGCCCCTTCCCAAAAGACCTTAGAGGAGAGAATAGAAGAACAAGTATCATTCCTGTACTGACAGATGGCAGAGCTGACTCTGAAATGAAATCCCATTTGAATGTTCAAAACAAGTCACTAGCAAATTTTAAATATTAAACAGACCTTCTGCTGTGAACACAAGATCAAAATTGAAGCAGGGATATTGGAGCCCCCAAAGGTCACTGATATTCTCTGAGAAGTGTATTTGTTTTCTCTAAGTAAGGAGTAAACGAAATTACTCCCCTCATACTGCCCATCCACACCCAAAAATATCCCTGATAAAGCACTGGAATTAGAATTAGGGGGCCTAATTTCAGATCTTTCTTCTGATCTGTCATCTTTGTGACCTTGGGTAACTCACTTGACTTCACTATGCCTCAGTTTCCTCATATATAGATAAGAGGTTGAATAGTAAGTGCTCAATAAGTGTCTGCTGAGTAGATGACCTCTGAAGTTCCTTCTAGTTCTAGATGGATGATCTCACAAACCAGACTGTAAGCTTCTTGAGGGGAGTCTGTCTTACTTGAGATCTCATGATCCTATACTGAGTTTTACATGTCATATAATGACCAATGAAAAGAAATTCATATTCAGATAAGAAGTAATGATACCATGGGGCCAGAATAGAGTATGTCAGATCATCTAGCCAGAAATAATATTATAATGAACTTGAGGAGAAAGGGAAAAAGGAATTGGAAGAGTATACACATTCTCTCTCTTTTTGTCTCTTTCAGTCTCTCTCTCTGTCTCTCTCTCCTTCTCCCTCTCTTCCTCTTCCTCTCTCTCTCCCTTTCTCCTTTTTTCCTCTCTCTTCTTTTTCAATCTCTCTTTCTCTCATTCTCTCTCTCCCTCTCCCTCTCTCTCTTAGTCTTTCACCCTCTCTCTGTGTCTCTTTCTGTCTGTCTCTCTTTCTCTGTCTATCTAACTATAGCACACACTACCACTTTCATTTGCCAGTTTTGCTTTTTTGCCCTTTGAAGCCAAGGAAAGGGAAAGGGAAAGGGGACTGGTACAGTGTCTTCCAAAAGTGTCTCCACTCAGAAATGGCGAGCTCCAAAATTGGATAGCCCCAAAAGACTAGAACATGATGCTTCTTAGCTTCCCTTCACCTCAAGTCAATCAATTAACAAGGATTTATTAAGTTACTAATGTAAGTTAGGTACTGAAGATATAGGAACTAAAAAAAATGCAACAATGCTCTCAAATAACTTAAATTCTCTCCAGCAGGAAGTATGTACATATTTGCATGAATGTACAGATTAAATATGTTAAACAAAAAGTACAAAATAGTTAAATACAAAGGAGGGAGGGAGGGCACTATGTTTTGTGGGAGGGGGTGTCACAAAGTGCTATCAGTCAATAAACATTTATCAAGCACCTACTCTGTTCCAGCACCATATTAAGTGTTAGGAATACAAAAAAAAAAAAAAAAAAAAAGCAAGGCAAAACAGTCCCTACTTTCAAGGAGCTCACAGACTAATGGGGAGAAGGGAAGAAGCAATATGAAAACAACTGTATAAATGAAATAAATATAAGATAAATAGTATATAACCACAGAGAAAAGCACAAGATGTAGGATAAACTGGAAATAATCCATAAGATATGTCAATATCCAGTTGTCATGAGTACATAAGAGTTGGACATAGTTAAGTGAAGAATATAGCTTATTCAACCATGCTGGATCTGGGCTTCACTAAAATCAGCAGCCCAGTCTATTTTGAATACTTTTGGCCCCTCAAAAGTAAAAGAGATTATCATAAATTGTAGGGAAGCTAGGTGGCACAGTGGATTCAGTTACTGGGGCATGGAGTCAGGAAGCCTCAAGTTCAAATGCAACCTTAGAAACTTAGTCACTTAACCTTTATCTACCTCAGTTTTCTCATCTGTAAAATGGCCATAATAATAGGCCCCTACCTCCCCAAGTTGTTGTGAAGATCAAGTGAGACAAATGTAAAGCATTTAATACATTAAGTGCTATATAAATGTTCATTGTTATTATTATTATCATTATTAAATGAAATAATATATGTAAAGTGATTCACAAACTTCAAAATATCATATAAAAGCTTTCTATCATTACTATTATTAAAGCTATGCACAACAAGGATTGACTGGTACACACCTAGGTTTCTGCCACCTTCATAGGCCTAGCTGAATTGATGACAACAACAAAGTTATCTCTTTTGGTTCTTCACATGTACTACCAAAGATACTTTCAGAACTTAAGAAGCCCTCAAATATATATATATATATGTGTGTGTGTGTGTGTGTATATATGTATATATAT
>NW_025371087.1:0-1444 GCF_016433145.1 Gracilinanus agilis | reverse complement strand
TCATGTCCCTTGCCCATTTATTGATTGAGGAATGGCTTGATTTTTTTGTACAATTGATTTAGCTCCTTATAAATTTGAGGTCTAGGGGTGATTTTAAATGAAATTTTTCTTGCTGCTGTGATGTGTTGGAAATATATAGAAATGCTGATGATGTATGTGCATTTATTTTGTATCCTGCAACTTTACTAAAGTTGTTGATTATTTCCACAAGTTTTTACTTGATTCTCTAGGATTTTTTAAGTACACTATCATATCATCTGCAAAGAGTGATAGTTTGGTCTCCTCATTGCCTATTTTAATACCTTCAATTTCTTTTTCTTCTCTAATCGCTATTGCTCTTGTTTCTAGTATAATGTTAAATAATAGAGGTGATAATGAGCATCCTTCATTCACACCTGATCTTTTTGGGAAGGCTTCTAATTTATCCCCATTGCATATGATGCTTGTTGATTGTTTTAGATATACACTCTTTATTATTTTTAGGAAACACCTTTCTATTCCTATACTTTCTAGTGTTTTCAATAGGAATGGGTGTTGTATTTTGTCAAAGGCTTTTTTAGTATCTATTGAGATAATCATGTGATTTTTGTTCTTTAGCTTGTTGATATAGTCAATTATGAGGATGGTTTTCATAATGTTGAACCATCTTTGCATTCCTGGTATAAATCCCAGTTGGTTTTTCTTGAGCCTTGCTAGTCATTATTTTGCTGTTTCTTGCTTCCCTCAGAAGTCTGGGTAAAGAGGACAGGCTCTCTGTGTATGGAAATACAAGTGTTTTTTTTTTTGCCTGAGGCTACTTTTTGAGTCTGAGGGCCAATATCTGCTATATGCTGCCCTATCCCCACTCCCCTCTCCTTGGCCAAGGTGTGTACTCTTCAGCCTCCTGGGGTTTCAGGTCTAGCTGCTCTCAGGGGTGCTCTTGATCTGCTGCCAAGAACTTAGAGGTTGCTCCCCACTGCTTTAATTCTAGGGATCTGGCTATGAATCCTGCCCTGTAGGAGGGGTAGGGGAGGGTTTGATCAGCTCGAGGTTTGGTGGGAGCTAATCTACCCCCTTAAAGCATGGAAATGCCCAAATCCCATGTACCTTTGATGCTACACACTATTGTGGAGTCTCTTTACTCATCTGAACTTGGCCTTTTCTTTTGAGCTATCGTACAGGTTGGTGGTGGGGAGGGTAAAAGTTCTGCAACTTCTCTGCAGCCATCTTAACCCCAAAGTGCCAAAAATACTGATTGTTAGTGTAACTTTTTAAAATGACTTACATTTATTGTGGTCTAATTAGATTCTCTCACTTTTTAAGATATTGAGATTGGCAAACATCATCTAATTAGCACTATGACATTATTGATTTGTATTTTTCCTGACATCTTGTCTACCTAGTTCCTTTATTATTTTACCTAATTATCATTCTTCAAGCTGTGATGACCCTTCTCCTTTAAGAG
>NW_025371086.1:0-1168 GCF_016433145.1 Gracilinanus agilis | reverse complement strand
GACACTCTCATAAGGTATCAAGGAATCTAGGGAAGAGAAGGTTCAGCAATAAGGTGGCTAGAGCCAGCCTGGCCTGATATAATAAGCCACAGAAGGTACTAATTAGTCAGGGACCCTGGGGAAGGAGTATGGAGATGAAAGGTTCAAGGCAAGGTATCTGGTCCAGTTGGCACTAATGTTATCTAATTTGAGCTTCACAATAACATTATGGTGTAGGTCCTATGGCTATAGATGCCCCTTTTTACAGATAAGGAGAATTCATCTGTACACTCCAATTGGAGAGAGAAAGAAGAATTTAGGAACACTTCTAAAAAGTGTCACCACGAGGCCAAACAAAAAAAAAAACCAGAGAATTCTGTTATCGAGAATTCTATAATCTGTGCTCTCTCTCTCTNCTCCTCCTCCTCCTCCTCCTCCTCCTCCTCCTCCTCCTCCTCCTTCTTCTTCTTCTTCTTTCTTCTTCCTCCTCCTCCTCCTTCTTCTCCTTACTTTCTGTCTTAGTAACAACTCTAAGAGTGAAGAGTTAAAGAGCTTAAATGACTTGCCCAGCGTCACAGGAAATGTCTGAAGCCAGTTTTGAACTTGGGTCCTTTTGACTCTGCTAGGCCACCTAGCTACTGATATTCTAATAAAAAAAAACACGAAGGAGGTGGTGGGTAGAAAAGAATATTTTGACTTGGAAAGTTACAAGAATGGTAAGTAGAGACCATCCCAATGAGGGGAGTGGATTGACACTTGACACTCCCTTGCCAGCAATAATGACAGACAGATTCTGGTCCCAGAATTAGAAGGGAGATGGATTGGAGGGGAAGAATAGGGTGCAGATGACACTCTCATAAGGTATCAAGGAATCTAGGGAAGAGAAGGTTCAGCAATAAGGTGGCTAGAGCCAGCCTGGCCTGATATAATAAGCCACAGAAGGTACTAATTAGTCAGGGACCCTGGGGAAGGAGTATGGAGATGAAAGGTTCAAGGCAAGGTATCTGGTCCAGTTGGCACTAATGTTATCTAATTTGAGCTTCACAATAACATTATGGTGTAGGTCCTATGGCTATAGATGCCCCTTTTTACAGATAAGGAGAATTCATCTGTACACTCCAATTGGAGAGAGAAAGAAGAATTTAGGAACACTTCTAAAAAGTGTCACCACGAGGCCAAACAAAAAAAA
>NW_025371085.1:0-2093 GCF_016433145.1 Gracilinanus agilis | reverse complement strand
GAGGAAGGAAGGGAGGGAAAGAAGAAGGAAGGGAGGGAAGGAGGAAAGGAGGGAGGGAGGGAGGGAGGAATAAAAGAAGGGAAGAAAGAATAAAGGAAGGAACAAGGGCAGGAGGGAGGAATAAAGGAAGGGAAGAAAGAATAAAGGAAGGAACAAGGGCAGAAGGAACAAAGAATGGAAGGAATGAAATAAGGAAGAAATGAAGAAAGGAAGAAAAGTCAGTTTTCTCTCCCTGTCTTGCCATCATATCCCAGTGGATAGGAGCAGAGAGTCCTGCCTTCAGGTGTGTCCCATGATTCCAAGGGGATCTTGCATAATTCCTCAAACCAAATTAAATCTACTTTAATTAAAGATGTGAGAGCTTCACACTTAACCAATACTACCTAACAGGGAATCTGCCCCCAGGTCTAAGTGAAGCTGGAGGTGTGTCCCAGCTTCCTCCCCAGCAGCTTTCTACATCCAGCTGTGGAGCCTCCTTCCTCCTCTTCCCCAGAAGTCCATGGGGCAGCTAAAGGAATACTTTTCCTGGCTTAGTGGAACACATGTAGATCTGAGGGCTGAGAACCTGCCCTTGTGGTGTGCAAGCCAGAACATCTGAGTCCTCCTCTCCCGGGCTGATGTGTCGAAGGACTGTGGATTTGGAACAGGGATGGACCCCATGGAGGCCATCCAGTCGGACCTCCTCATTTTTACAGAGTAGGACACCAGCATCCCGGAGGAGGGAGGTCCAGAGGGCACTCCAAAATGAAGTAGCAAAACCACAATTCCAACCCGAGTTCTTTGACCGCAGCCCCAGTGGTCTTTCCCTTTTACATCAAGTCATCAAACAAGTATCCAAAAATGATTGTGCCTTTGGGAAGGGGGTGGGGAGGGGAGCTCTTAGTTTGGTGGAAATCCTTTTGGTCTTTTGTCTGCCCATCCTCGGCATTCTCTAGCCATGGTGGATAGAGTTGATGTGGGAGACAGCACTGTTGGATAGGGGAAGAACCCCCAATCTGGCCTCTGATACTTTGATCTACGTAAAGCCCTGAAAACCTTTCTGGGCCTCGGTTTCTCCTGAAAATTGGACTAGATAGTCTCAATTCTAGATCCATGACTCCGTGACCCTCCACTGAGAAAGAAAAGTCTTCTCCTATTTTGTTCTGGCGCCTAGTAGGGACTCAACATTTATTGACTGCTGGAGATGAAAGCCATTTGCTCCTTTGTAAAATAACAGGATGGGCCCCTTCCCACCCTAAATCCATGGCCCTATGAAGCGAAGGTTCTTCACTTTTTCTGGGCCACAGACCCATTGGGCAGTCGGTCTGTCGAGGCTGGTGGCGCCTTCTCAGAATCCTCTTAGGAAGTGCACGGGATCAGGAAGGAAAACAAGACTCCCACGGCACCAGCATCACTATTTATTTTTAAAGCCTTCCCTTCCCTCTTAGAATCACTACTGTGTATTGGTTCCAAGGCAGAAGAGCGGTAAGGGCTAGGCAATGGAGGATAAGTGACTTGCCCAGGGTCACTCAGCTGGGAAGTGTCTGAGGCCACATTGGAACCCAGGACCCCAGTGTTCAGGTCGGGCTCTCCATCCATTGAGCCACTAAATAAAGCCATTCCGGGAGGCCGCGCCCGGAGGGCACGTCCAGCAGTGTTAGGTGTGCCAGCGCTATCCGGGATGACGGGGTGACGGGGGTGAGGCCCTGCCTGCGTCTGCTGGCGGCGGGAGCTCGTCCCCCTCCCTCCCGGCTCAACCACCAAATATGTCCATGCTTTTCAGCTGCTCTGGGCCTAGGCCGGGCCGCCCCTGGAAGTGTCTGTCCCCGGGCCAGCCCTGGAGCGGCCCCGGCTATTTTTAGGCATGACCTGGCCACTCAGCTGCCGCCGCTGCTGCTGCTATCACTCCGAGCTGGGGGGTCGGGCTGGGGGAGGGACGAGAGGGAGCTGCTTGCTTTTGCCCCTTTGGGCCTCCTGCTTTCCTTGCCGCCCGGAGGGTCCCTTAGCAGCTCGTAGAGGCGCTTGTCCCTGCGTGAGCTCTTCCGCTTCCCTCGGGCCCGCGCGCCGCTTCTTGAGCCAGGTACGTCCGCTCTTCGCTGGGGATGGGAGTGGCG
>NW_025371084.1:0-4912 GCF_016433145.1 Gracilinanus agilis | reverse complement strand
CTTTTTCTTCTCTAATTGCAACTGCTAGTGTTTATAGTACTATGTTGAATAATAGAAGTGATAATGGGCATCCTTTTTTTACTCCTCATCTTATTGGGAAGGCTTCTAATTTACCTCCATTGCATATGATGTTTATTGATGGTTTTAGGTATATACTCTTTATTATTTTGAGGAAAGGTCCTTCTATTCCTATACTTTTCAGTGTTTTCAGTAGGAATGGATGCTGTATTTTGTCAAAAGCTTTTTCAGCATCTATTGAGATAATCATGTGATTTTTGTTTGTTAGATTGTTGATATGGTCAATTATGTGGATGGTTTTTTTTTATTTTATTAATTTCTCCCTTGATTTTTAGTATTTCTAATNGCTTCTAGTCTTATTTATTAATTCAATAGTTCTTTTACTTTCGATTTTATTAATTTCTCCCTTGATTTTTAGTATTTCTAATTTAGTTTCCATCTGGGGATTTTTAATTTGCTCGCTTTCTAATTTTTTGAGTTTCATGCCCAATTCATTAATCTCAGCTACTCACTTTTATTGTGACTTTGGAGAAAGTTTCTTAAGCTTTCTGGACCTGTGCTTTAGTCGTATGGGAAAAGAGAGGGTGGCACTAAGTGACCACTAAGGTTCCTTCCAGCTTTAGGCCTGTGAGTTAATGATTCTCCCTGAAGCACCCTGAATATCATTACATTTTTGTAAGAAATGGTGATGACCAGTCTGTACCTTATAGAGACGTCTACTGGTCATCGCCATTTAGTTTAGAGCTATTGCAGTTGCATGCAATGTTTTCTCATCTTTACCTTTTCTTAGTTAATATCGATTTTGAATTTTGCTTTGACTAGTCATTGGCCTTACCATACGTGAACTATAGGTTCTTGAATGACTTTTCAGTAACTGGTCATTTTTTACATTAAAAAAAGATGTAGTCAATTTCAGTATTTTTGACAAGTGTGTGTGTGTGTGTGTGTGTGTGCATGTGTGATGTGATTTGTTCCTTGCCAAGTTTTATTTTGATGCCTTTTTATAGCATAGATCTAGCTCTTGCTTTTTAGAAAGAGCCGAAGTTTCCCAGTGGTGTGACCTGGGCACATCAATTAACCCTGATTGCCTAGCCTACCTAGAGCATATTTCTGCCTTGAAACCAATACACAGTATTGATTCTAAGACGGAATGTAAGTGTTTAAAGGGAAAAAATTATATTAATACAGAAGATAAGGATTTATATATTTTTAAAAAGCCCAAGCTCAGACAAGCTCCACCAAAATGGAAAGTCTTCCTGGTTGTCTCCAGAGGACCAGCTTATCCACATACTATGAAATATGGAGAAGCAGAGAAATAGTCTCCAAGATGGGGCATCTAGAAATGCTTCATGGAAGAAGAGGCATTTAACCTGGCTGGTCAAAGATGGGAATCTAACAGGAAGATTTAGCTTAGGAAGGCAGTAGAAGAATAAGAACTGAAACAAGCAAAATGGCAGAGATAGAAAAGTATTGGATATTTTGGGGAGTCTTTATTTTCAAATGACCTAATCACTGTGTCTTTTTTATTGTAATGTAATAGTTTCATAGGAATAGTCGATCCTATTAAAACAATAAATTACATAGAGATTATGCTGAAGAGAAATCATGCTTACAAATAGAATTATTTTTCTGATTGAGAGTCAGAAAGCCTGATGTCTAGTCCAGCTTTTTTCGCTACCTAGCTATGTGAAAATGTGACAATTAACCTCCTCAATCCTAATTCCATTATCAACAAAATAAGAGGGTTAGAAGCAATTGTCTCATCTAAATCTAACTTAACACATAACAGCAGAGGGCAGCAGAGAATGCCATTTTGTCTTGGAAGGCAGAAGTGAACTCTTATTTATTAAACCATGAAATCAAAACTTCTCTGGATGAACAAACAGACAAATACTGAGAGAAGGGAATGGATAGAATCTGACCCAAATGGATGAGTCACTCCAAAGCACCCCTAACTATTCAGCTGTAGCTAATTTAGTGGTAAGTCAAGAATAAATGTCATAGGAAAGTGGTTCTCAATGATGTGGAGTAGAGTTAATAACTAGACTGGAAAAGAGCCCCAGGGGGTCAGGGACACATTGGTTATAAGCTGACTAGATTCATATATAGTCACCCATCTCTGTTCTACTTTAATTTTCCATGGTGCCATTTGGATGTATCCATCCTTACTGCCTTTTCCCCTCCAGGCAGGTGCCCAATTGGTTGGAGCACATAGTCATTCACATACCACCTTCCTGTCGATCTCTGCCTAAATCTTCTCAATCATTCTTTTCTAGAAGTCTTTCCAAAGCAGAGCTTCAGGTCACTCCAATCATACCCTTCAAAGCCCAAGGGTGAGGGGTGTTATACAATTCTTTCTGAGTATCTCTGTGTAAACACTTGAGACTTGGTTTTACTCCTGGGTCCTTTCTTGAGTATTATTTCCTGTGAATTTCTGCATGGCTAAGGTTTTATTCTTTCTTCTTTGAGTCTCTTCCCATCTAATTCTATGAATGTACACAATCAATCATCTTGCTCTTCATCCTTTTTTAGTTCAAAATCCCTTTGATTAGATTTGCAAGATACCTGGAAAATATATTCTTGCCAACAGAAGTCCTAGAAACTGCTCCCAGCTGTTCTACTTACTGGCTATGTGATCTTGGGAAAGTCACTTCTCTTTTTCCCAGCTTCCGCCATAGGAAAAATGAAGGCTTATACCAGGTTATTATTTAAGTTTCCTTTCAGTTATATGCTATATTTTGAGTATAACTGAGATCCCCTATATTTTGGCACATTGTCTCTCCTTCATAGAATCAGTAATTGTCAGAATTGGAATGGAAATCAGAAGCCATTCTAAACCAGCCTTTACCTTCTTGCAACTTTACCCATTTGTCTTAATCCTGTCTTGAGTCAAGCAAACTAAGTTGAATTCTTCTTTCTAATGCAAAGAGCATTTAGACCTAGATTTAGGAAAGCTTGACTTAAAATCCTGTTTCAGATACTAGCTATGTAACCCTGGGAAAGTATTTAATCTCTCTCTGTCTCAGTTTCCTCATCTGCGAAAGGGGGATGTGATTTGGTATCTCTCTCTATATAAATATACATATATATATATACACGCACACACACACACACACACACATAGTGTACACACAATTGTGACTAATTATGAGAAGCAAAGGAAATATTTGTGAAGCACTTTGTAAACCTGAAAGTGCTAGCTTCTATTATATTATTGTTTTATTTGGTAGACCTTTGCATCCTTAAAGTCAGCCTTCAAATCATACCTCAGTCTCTTATTTCCCAGGCTAACAATCCTTAGTTCTTTCTCCTCCAGTTAATCTTTGTATGGCACAATTTCCAGTCCTCGCCATTCTGGACAACCTTCTTTGGGTTATCATTGTCCTTCAAATTCATCTCTCAAAACTAACACAGTATGATCAGGGTAGAATTCAATGGGATTATTTACTGTCTAGATGGTCAGTGGTATTTGAAATATTTTCTCTGCCTGGTAGACCCTTAAGGCAGTGGTTCCCAAACTTTTTTGGCCTACTGCCCCCTTTCCAGAAAGAATATTATTTAGCCCCCTGGAAATTAATTTTTTTTAAATTTTAATAGCAATTAATAGGAAAGATAAATGCACCTGTGGCCGTCACCACTCCTCTGGATCACTGCAGCACCCACCAGGGGGCGGTGGCACTCACTTTGGGAATCACTGCCTTAAGGAAATGTCACAGTATTAAGAAATATGGGACAATGCAAGAAATAGTAGACAAGGCAACAAGATACCCAGTTTCTGGTTCTAAATCTCTGAGTATTATATGACCTTTGAACTATCATTTTACTTTTTGGAAGACTTCAATTTACATTTATATTAAATGAAGGGGTGGATTAAATGATCCTGAAGGCCCTAGTTTTAGGTCCTTGGATCCCCTGAAATATAAGGTCCTTTGCAGGTCAAACATCCTAAGAGAAGACAGTGGAGAGAAGCCTTACTGGCTGAATTTAATATTCATTAATCCTGTCTTCCTCCTGCCAGTTGTGTGTGTGCATGCTGGTGCCTACGTGGACATGTGCACATTTAGAGTAATTTAAAGGGAGCAAAAGTGTAATTATTGCAAATGAACCGGGCAGTGAAGCTGATATCACAGGACTTGCCCATTCCCCTAGCCTAGGCTCTTCAGGAAAGATTGCTATTTCAGCCTGGGTGAAGGGAGAAAGCTTGTTGGAAGGTAAAGATATGGGCTGCTTTAATGATGGCCACTCACCTTTGCTGATTAATATGCTTCTCAAAAGAAAAGGGAAATGAAGCTGCCCAAAGGAATACAAGGACTTGCTGAGACACTCAGTCTTGGCTTAATTGCCAGAGCTCTCAGCTTTTCTCTCTGGGGTCTAGTTACAATGGAATAATTCCATGGAAATGCGCAGGAAACCAAACTGTCCTTCAAATGATGTTCCTGTCAGTTGAAAATTGCTCATGCTGTGTTGTTGAGCTAGGTCTGCAATATAAGTGTTTAAGGTGCTGGTAATGCTTTCTACTGAGTTTGTTTTCTAAAAGCACAGATGCCAGTGTGCTGGGGATGGGGGTGGAGGAGAATGATTCATTTCAACAGGGATTTATTCTGTTCAATAGAATAAACATTTATTCATCCCATTTAGTCAGCCAATCAGTCAACAGGCACGGATTAAGCATTTACCAAGTGCCAGGCACTGTGCTAGGTACTGAGAGTACAAAGAAAGAAAGAAAATAGGCAACTAGGTAGGTCAATGGATAGAATGCTGGGTCTGTAGTTGGGAAGAGACTTTTAATTCCAACCTCAGATACTTACTAGCTTTTTGCCAGCCTTCACATCTGTTTACCTCAGTTTCTTCAAATGTAAATTGGAGATAATAATAGCACCAACCATGGGAGCAT
>NW_025371083.1:0-1050 GCF_016433145.1 Gracilinanus agilis | reverse complement strand
GGAGCTAAATTCTGCAACTGATGATAAATGATGGAGAAGTCTCAGCTTCCTGTTATCCTGGGGGATCCTAATGAAAGATCCATGTTGGAATCCCAGCTCAGTCACGCACTACCTGTGTGAGTTTGGACAAAATATTTTAACCTATTGAGGTTTTGGTTTCCTTTAAAAAGGTAAGATTTTCCTTAAAATTTCTTCCAACAAAATTATACATATACATATANCCCTCCCCCCTTCCTTCCCTCCCTCCCTCCATTCCTCCTTCCCTTCGTGCCTTCCTGCCTTCCTTCCTTCTTTCCATAACTCTTATTTTCTGTCTTAGTGACTCTAAGACAGAAGGAGAAAGGCTAGTCAATGGGGGTTAAATGACTTGCCTAGGGTCCCACAGCTAGGAAGTGTCTGAGGTCAAATTTGAACCCAAGTCCTCCCAGATCCAGGTCTGTCTGGCTCTCTATCCACTGAACTGCCGAGCTGCCCTCAACATGTAATTCAAAACTATCCTACTTGTCTTTGTTTACTTGTTAGAAAATAATTTAAAGATCATTTAGAGCACTGTTTTTGGAGTACAAAGGCAACTAGTAATACAGTGGATAGAGTGCCAGGCTTGGAATCAGGAAGATCCAAGTTCAAATCCAGTTTCAGACACTTGCTAGCCATGTGGCACTGGGCAAGTCACTTACCCTGCTGACCTCAACTTCCTTATCTGAAAAATGAGCTGGATAAGGAAATGGCAAACCCCTCCAGTATCTTTGTAGGGAACCCCCAGATGGGGTCACAGTGAGTCAAACCCAACTGAAAATGACTGAACAACAACACAAGATGATAAAGAATCAGGAGCTAAATTCTGCAACTGATGATAAATGATGGAGAAGTCTCAGCTTCCTGTTATCCTGGGGGATCCTAATGAAAGATCCATGTTGGAATCCCAGCTCAGTCACGCACTACCTGTGTGAGTTTGGACAAAATATTTTAACCTATTGAGGTTTTGGTTTCCTTTAAAAAGGTAAGATTTTCCTTAAAATTTCTTCCAACAAAATTATACATATACATATA
>NW_025371082.1:0-1135 GCF_016433145.1 Gracilinanus agilis | reverse complement strand
CTACTGCACCATCTATTATTATATTATAATTATATATTTTATTATTAAATTATATTAAATTATATATTATTAAATTATAATTCAGTACTATTGAATTAGTTACTAATTCCCTTTAAGGCAGAAAGCTGCAAAGCTCATCAGACTTCCAATGTCTGGGCCACCCTAAGCAGACCAGGCTACACTATTGCACTAGGGTGTTTCGTTGGTCAGACGGGTTGTAGTAAAAGCGAACTCAAAGAAATAAAACTCAGGTTGACTTTTGAGCAAAGCTAAAAGCAAATCTGAATAGCTCTTCACTCACCTTCATTCTATTTTGTTCAATTAAATTTCATCATCTTTTATACAACAAAACAGTTGCACAGCCTCCTCTTTTCTGCTTTTTCTCCTCAAACAAAAAGGGGCAGCAAAAGAGAAGGAATGCCAGGATCCATGAGAGTCCTCCCCACCCCTGGCCCATTTCGTGCCATTGCCCTGGGCACACTAACTGTGCTGGCCTCAGTTGCCCAAGTTCCTCTGCCTGCATTTTCTTTTTGCCTCTTCTCCCTGGCTCTGACTTCTTTCTTCCTCCCTCCACCCACAGGCTATTTAAATAGGGCAGATTTGGGGCTGGCATAAGGGNAGTTAAGTGACTTACCCAGGATCACACAGCTAGTAAATGTCTGAGACCAGATTCGAACTCAAGAAAATGAGTCTTCCTGATACCAAGTCCAGCGTTCTATCTACTGCACCATCTATTATTATATTATAATTATATATTTTATTATTAAATTATATTAAATTATATATTATTAAATTATAATTCAGTACTATTGAATTAGTTACTAATTCCCTTTAAGGCAGAAAGCTGCAAAGCTCATCAGACTTCCAATGTCTGGGCCACCCTAAGCAGACCAGGCTACACTATTGCACTAGGGTGTTTCGTTGGTCAGACGGGTTGTAGTAAAAGCGAACTCAAAGAAATAAAACTCAGGTTGACTTTTGAGCAAAGCTAAAAGCAAATCTGAATAGCTCTTCACTCACCTTCATTCTATTTTGTTCAATTAAATTTCATCATCTTTTATACAACAAAACAGTTGCACAGCCTCCTCTTTTCTGCTTTTTCTCCTCAAACAAAAAGGGGCAGCAAAAGAGAAGG
>NW_025371081.1:0-1118 GCF_016433145.1 Gracilinanus agilis | reverse complement strand
GCAGCCTGGTGGCACCCATGCTGATAACTGTGTTGGTGCCAGACAATGGAGATGCTTGATAGGCTTTAGCTCTATTAACCCTCTTCTGATCCTAGATTTTAGCCTCCTCAATAACAGGAGTTAGAGGGATGTACCACCATGCCTGGCCGCATACATCATTTCATTTGAAATCTGAACTTTCTATATTTATCTACAGAAAAATATCTTCCTCCACAGAGGACCATACCTTCTACGTTCTTTACACCTATTTGAGACACCTTTATCAGGACTGAAGGGATAGTGGTTATTTACTGTATTTTTATTAGTTTTCTTCCTAAACTCTTTCTCTTTGGATCAACTTAAGCAACTTTGAACCAGCATAAGCAAAATCACAAAATTAGGAATGAGTGTGATATGTTTAACTTAGTGAGAAAATTGGATTTGTGTACCAAAGAATGTATAGACATATGTCTATATTCCTTAATTTGGTATTCTTTTATTTTCCTCAACCTGGTTTTACCTTGTGTCATATACTAAAAAAGAACACTGAAATTTGAATTTAAAAACTTACCCTGACCATAGATTTATGACCTTCTACAAGTTACCTTATCTCTCTCATATTCAATTTCTTCATCAGGGAAATGATGTAGTTGTATAAGCTAGATTTAATTTCTTATTGNTTCCATTCTTCCACTGCAGTGGCTACTTATAGATATGATTTTAGTGCTGATCAGCACAGGAAACTTGACTTCCTTGTTTTTTTCAGATCTGAGTTTCTACGCAGCCTGGTGGCACCCATGCTGATAACTGTGTTGGTGCCAGACAATGGAGATGCTTGATAGGCTTTAGCTCTATTAACCCTCTTCTGATCCTAGATTTTAGCCTCCTCAATAACAGGAGTTAGAGGGATGTACCACCATGCCTGGCCGCATACATCATTTCATTTGAAATCTGAACTTTCTATATTTATCTACAGAAAAATATCTTCCTCCACAGAGGACCATACCTTCTACGTTCTTTACACCTATTTGAGACACCTTTATCAGGACTGAAGGGATAGTGGTTATTTACTGTATTTTTATTAGTTTTCTTCCTAAACTCTTTCTCTTTGGATCAACTTAAGCAACTTTGAACCAGCA
>NW_025371080.1:0-1050 GCF_016433145.1 Gracilinanus agilis | reverse complement strand
ACTGTGCTACCCAGCTGCCTCAGGCATAGGTACTTTTAAAAAGAGACCAAGTTGAATGTGAAGGGGAATGTTTGGAGAATGTTGCCCTGCTAAAGCAGTTTTCTTTTGCTTCTACTTTTGAGGCAGGATTGTGAAAATCAGAGCAGTTATGCTCTGTAGAGCAGAGGTTTTAAATCTGGGGTCCCTAAACTTGTTTTTGGTTTTTAAAAATATCTTGATAACTGCATTTCAGTATAATTTATTTCCTTTGCATTTTATTTTATTCATTAAAAGAAAAAAGCACAAAAAGAACTATTATTCTGGGAAAGGGTCCATAGGCTTCACCAGGTTGCCCTGAGGCCCATGACCTAAAAAAAAGTTAAAAATACTTGTAGAGGAAAATCCTTCCTTCCTCATACTTGTCTGTATGAAAAAAGCAAAAAATAAACTAAATGATTACACCTGAGATTACACCTATGAGGAGAAAGGCCTAGACACAGTGGCTACTGGGAAGGGACCTCAGTGGAGGGAGCAATGCTTCAGAAGAAGCTTACAGAGGTGCTCTAAGGGAAGACNACAGACTAGGCATTTGGGATTAAGTGATTTGCCCTGGGTCATATAGCTAGGAAGTGTCTGAAGCCAAATTTGAACCAATCCCAATTCCAGGACTCTCTCCACTGTGCTACCCAGCTGCCTCAGGCATAGGTACTTTTAAAAAGAGACCAAGTTGAATGTGAAGGGGAATGTTTGGAGAATGTTGCCCTGCTAAAGCAGTTTTCTTTTGCTTCTACTTTTGAGGCAGGATTGTGAAAATCAGAGCAGTTATGCTCTGTAGAGCAGAGGTTTTAAATCTGGGGTCCCTAAACTTGTTTTTGGTTTTTAAAAATATCTTGATAACTGCATTTCAGTATAATTTATTTCCTTTGCATTTTATTTTATTCATTAAAAGAAAAAAGCACAAAAAGAACTATTATTCTGGGAAAGGGTCCATAGGCTTCACCAGGTTGCCCTGAGGCCCATGACCTAAAAAAAAGTTAAAAATACTTGTAGAGGAAAATCCTTCCTTCCTCA
>NW_025371079.1:426-3631 GCF_016433145.1 Gracilinanus agilis | reverse complement strand
AAATTTGCCTGTGTTGATTTTAGGACTTGTTTTGTGCCATTTGGTAGTTGTGACTATGCAGCACGGCTAGTGGAGTGCAACAGGGACCAATGATTGTGATCAATCCCCACCCAGCTCTAAACTGTGAAAAATGTCCACAAGCATGGAAGGGAAAGGGAGGAGAAGGTATGAAACATTTATTAAGCACCTACTATGAGCCAGAAACATGCTAAACAAATGACTCATTTGGTCCTTACAATAATCCTGAGAGGCAGTTGCCATTACTATTCCCATTTTACAGTTGAAGAAATTGAGACTGACAGAGGTGAAGTGATTTACCCAAGGTCACATAGCTAGTAAGTGAAGGGTCATTCTTGTGTAAAACAGGAAAAGAACCAACATTTATTTATATTAATGGAGTCATCTTCTCTGTCTGGTATTCTTTCTCCACTTCTACACCCTGCAACAAAGGAGCTCTCTTATAGGGTGTTAAGTGCTGGCTGTTACTGGGAAATGAGACCCCACCCAAGATGGGAGAGGGAATAAAAAAATGAATTCCACCTGCTAGTGGCTCCAGAATACCTAGACATTAGAATTTTGTTGTTTTTTTTTAAACCCCTACCTTCCATCTTAGAATCAATACTGTGTATTGGTCCCAAGGTAGAAGAGCAGTAAAGGCTAGGCAATGGGGGTTAAGTGACTTGTCCAGGGTCACACAGCTAGGAAATGTCTGAGGCCACATTTGATTCTGGAACTTCCTGTGTCTAGGCCTTGCTCTCAATCCACTGAGCCACCCAGCAGCCCCCTGACATTAGATCTTTAACTAGATTCATTTGTTTATTTATTTATTTACCCAGGGGCTAGCCTTACAAATTATATCAGGAGGGGAGACTCCAGTCTACCATCTGCTAACTCTTATTTACCAAATTCTTGTAACTAGGTTCCAAGCTGTGTGATATTGGCTATCACTGCCTTCTAATTCAGCACCCTGAAGCAAAGCCCTAGTTAGAACTGTAGTTGGCACAGCCCTGCAATGTGCATGTTGTCTTCCTCAACCTTCTGGACCTAACTCTGGCCAATCCAATGATCAGGATCAGGGTTAGAATGCCATGAAGCACACTTACAAAAAACAACATGCCTCCTACCACCTCCAACAAGGCTGTAAGCTCCTTGAGGGCTTACTTCTCTACTTACCATTGAGTCCCCAGTGCATAGCCCAGTGTGTGGAACTAATAGAAACTTAATTAATGTTTATTGATTGTTTGATCATTTTATTTCAAAAGCAGATTGAATTCCTCCACTTAATATAATCACATCAATTTCCTTTTAACTATGGCTTGACAAACTGGGCTTAATATTAAACTAAACTGATAATTGTGCTGATAATTAAAAATCAGCCAAGCCAAAGTTGGCCTTTTCCCCAAAGACCTCCACGGCACTGTTTGGTTTACCAAAATAAGCCATCCCCACTTGGCAATTCCGGATACTGTTTAGACAATCACCTGGGTGACTCTTTCCTGGGGTTTCATTTCAAGACTGCGGCGAACCCAGCTATACGTACATATAGCTGGGTTCACCGCAGTCTTGAAACATTATATCATTATATAAAAATATATATATATAATGTAAGGAGTTAACCAGAGGATGACTGCATTCAGTCATGCCCAGAAGATTTGAGGGCATGACGGTGCTCTAATCTCCATCTCACCCTCCTCCAAAGGCTTCTCCCACGATGCCAGCTTCTGTTCAGAATCTGCAAGTGTCAGGACTGCTTCCTAGAGACTAAGTGCATCATGGTGACTTCCATCCCTAGAAGCACACCCCCTTGCCCCCTCCCACACACGTACACAGTTCATGCGTCATCTTCCTATATTTATCCGGATGCTGCTTCTGCAGCTTGATGGAGATGTGTTTGCTGAAAACCCAAGGCTGCTCTCCTATTTGGCTACACAGACTGAATTGCAGAGGAGGACTCTGCACTGGGATTCTGCTGTCTCATTATATATCTGGGCTCCAGCTACTAGGGAAATAGGTCTGGATTGGTCACTGGAGTGACCTGGTATTGCCGGGTCATCACCCTGTAAGGCTGAGAGTGGTCTTAAAGATCACTGAGCACGACTGCTCTGCCTTCCGATCAGGAAATTGTGGCCCAAAGAAACTGTCTGTTGTTCAAGGTCACTTGGATTATAAGCAGAACATCAAGATTGGAAATTAAGACTACTGAAATACTTGAAATATCCAAGTATTCCCAAGCCCTTTCCAGGACACCATTTAGCCCTAGTAAGTTAGCCTTAAATGATCAGTTTCCTGGAGAGAGGGAGGGTTGACTGGCCTCAGTGTAAGTGCAGCCCCCTGGTGCAGAGATCTGGTGTTTCTGGCTGCCTCCCTTCAGTTTCCTTCTCTGCCCCAGTCCCACCCAGACTCAGCTGGCAGCTCTCACTCCTCATCACAAATGTTGAATTTGCCGACAGGCTGTCAAAAATGTAATCTGGACAACACATGGGCAAACAACTTTTTAACAAAGAAAAGAGAGACAATGAAAAGGCGACCACCACTGGGAGAAACTTCCAGGGCTAAATGCCCCAGCTACCGCCCCAGGTATTGACTTCCATTTTCTCTCCCACTCCAGCCTAAATCTCACTCAAAGAGACTTCTGGTGTTCTCCTCAAATCCTCCTTCCTTTAATTCAACTGAGACAAGGTCACAGTTGCAACACTTTCCTACAGGAAGAAATAAATTTAAAAAATACTTCTGAATTACAACAATCTAGTGATAAACTCAGATTTTAAAATGAAATTTCCAAAAAAAGATCAAAGAAGGGGTGCATATCCAACTATAAATACCAAAGAGAGATAGTAACCTGTGAGGACAGGGCCAGAAAGAAGAAAACCTAGAATGGACTGAGATTTCTGAAAGTGATACATCAATAGACCAATAGCCTGTGATTTTGCTGGGTGTTGCAATGCCCTCTACCAGGCAAATAACAACCCATCCATGACTTAGTTGTTAAGTCAGAGGGAGATGCCAAAGGTTCAGAGGAGTTAAAGCACTTTCCATAGTCACACAGCTAATATCAGGCAGAATTTGAAACCCAAGTTTTCTTGACTCTAGGCCCAACATTTAACTAAATATAATACTCTGCTTCTCTTCAAAATTTTAAGGACAAGAAAGAAAGAAAGAAAGAAAGAAAGAAAGAAAGAAAGAAAGAAAGAAAGAAAGAAAGAAA
>NW_025371079.1:0-401 GCF_016433145.1 Gracilinanus agilis | reverse complement strand
AAGGAAGGAAGGAAGGAAGGAAGGAAGGAAGAAAGAAAGAAAGAAAAGGACCTTTAAATCACCTTGTGTATGGGATGGGGAGGGAATCATTGAAGGAACCAGGGATGGTATACCTGAGGAAGATTTTGATAGGATACAAGGCATCCCAAAAGTCTTAGTGCAGTTTAAAATGGATGTTTCTTTGTTGCATTTAGTTTTTACAAATTTTCACTGCCATTTCCAAATAAACCAACCCTTCCAACACTTCTTCCTATCCACTCAAATAGCTTTACTTTATAACAAAGAAAAAACATTGAAACAAGCCCAGCCAACACAGCTACCACAGAGGCAATATTCTGAACCCATTTCTTTCTTTAAGTGAAGTACAGTGACATATAAATTTAGCTCTTTTTTGGGGGGGG
>NW_025371078.1:0-1607 GCF_016433145.1 Gracilinanus agilis | reverse complement strand
GAAGGAAGGATGGAAGGAAGAAAGGAAGGAAGGAAGGAAGGAAGGAAGGAAGGAAGGAAGGAAAGGAGGGACAAAGGAAGGAAGGAAGGAAGGGAGGGAGGAAAGGAGGTAAGGAATATGTCTTCTATATCCTGCTATCAGAGTAATCTTGGAAGTGTGAATCTCTAATCAAGTTACCTGCCTGTTTAAAAGACTTCAATGACTTTTCATTGAATCAAGAATCAAATACAAACTTCTAGGCCTCACTCTCAGTCAATTGATCCACCTACCTATCTCTTTGTGACAGTTTTTGCCTTTCATGTACTTATTGTACTTCACTTGGTGGTATTATGATTTGGTTGCTGGCCAACTGCCCTGGTGAGCTAGGACTATTATCATATCACAGAATGTTAGCATTAGGAGGAGCCTTAAGGCTTCTGAGACCAATTCATATAGGAAAAAGAATCCCTTCTCCAGCACCCTCAAAAGTGGTCATCCAGGTTTGCTTGGAGACCTCTGGTGAGAGAAACCACGACTTTCCAAGGCAGCTCATTCTGCTTTTAGCTGGTGCTAATTGTTTTTCTTTATGTCAAGCTGAACCCCTTCACCTTATAGTATCCACCCATGGCTCCAAATTTTACCTTTTAAGACAAAATGGAACAAATCTAATATCCCTTTTCCTCATGACAGCCTTACAAATAACTGTATCCTTATTGAGGGTAGCTAGGTAGCACAGTGGATAAAGTGCTGGGTTTGGAATCAGGAAGATTCATCTTCCTGAGTTCAAATTTGGCCTCAGACACTTACTAGTTATGTGACTCTGGGCAAGTCACTTAACCCTGTTTGCCTTAGTTCCTCATCTATAAAAGCTGGAGAAGTAAATGGCAAACTACTCCAGGATCTCTGCCAAGAAAACCCCAATGGGGTCACAAAGAGTCAGACATGAATGAAATGAATGAACAACAAAGTCCTTGTTCCCATCTGGTATCTCTTTTTTGGATTGACCATCCTGAGTTCCTTTAGTCCATCCTCCCATGATATGATCTCAAAGTCCTTCACCACCCTGATTGTCCCCCTTTTTCTATCTCTTCTTTATACCTACCTCAGTATAGAGCCTAGAATACATAGTATTATTTATTGTTGAAATTATTTGTATTATTTAATTCAATAGACCCAAAGAGGTTTTATTCCATTAAATGTCATTTACTTCTAGGGAACAGAAGCTGTCTGAGAGTAGGGAATCCTTCACTTTAGTATCTATATATCCAGAATGTAATGGCAGAATTGTCTGGACTGGGAGATGAATTGATTCTAATCTCAACCCCCTCTATGAGTTAGCTAAGTCCCAGACCTTCAGGCCATGCTTCATTCCAACTGGTCATCCAACAGGACACCAGGGACCCAGCACGGACTTCTTGTCATCTGACCTGTTTCTACATGCACACTCCCACACATATACATCCCAATTTTTTGCCATCTGCTCAGGAACAGTATACAAATTGTTATTACCGTTGCCATTGGAAAGGCTGAGACAATCTACTGCTTCAGGTCCTGTGACTATATTGCCTGCCCACCATTCGGTGCTATGGGCAGTATTCTTTTTATATTCTATAATATAATATAATATA
>NW_025371077.1:0-1112 GCF_016433145.1 Gracilinanus agilis | reverse complement strand
CACTGCCTTCCCAGCGCACTCTTTCCTCCCTCCTTTCTCCTTCACATTCCCGGGCTCCTTCCTCCTTGACTCCCTCCTCACACCTCTACTCCTCTGCCCCTTGCCTCTTTCTTTCCTGTCTCTTCTCCTCCCCTTTCTTTACCCCGCTCCCGTTCTGGAGTTCCCTTTTGCCTTCCTTCTACAGCGGTGTCCTCATCTCCTGCCTCTCCTTTCACACCTTCCCCAGTTCATATTCTCTCTGCTGTTTCACCTCTGCCACTTTATACATTCACCTCCCCCTCTCCCTCCTCGCGGTCTCTCGGTTTTCTCTCTTTCTCTGCTCTCTTTCTTCCTTCCCTCTTTAGTTCCCTTCCCCCTTCCCTTCCTCTCACCATATAGCTCGGCCCCTTCCCCTCTAATCCCCCCCTTCCCCCTCCCTGTCCCCTCCCCCCCTCCNCGAGCCTCCTCGCCCCGCATGTAGCTTCTCAGCAGCCGCAGCAGCTCCCGCTCGGGCTCCAGCGCCCGCTCCACGCTCTGCAGCGCCGAGAACGTGTCTTCCCCTCGGCCCCGACCCAGGCCGACCCCCGCCTCCTTGCCCCGACCCCCGGCCTCAGCCACAGCCCCAGTCTCTGTAGCTGGCAGTCCCAACAGCCCCAGCAGCACCAGCGCCGCCCGGGGGCCCATCCCGCCCGGGGCTGCACTGCCTTCCCAGCGCACTCTTTCCTCCCTCCTTTCTCCTTCACATTCCCGGGCTCCTTCCTCCTTGACTCCCTCCTCACACCTCTACTCCTCTGCCCCTTGCCTCTTTCTTTCCTGTCTCTTCTCCTCCCCTTTCTTTACCCCGCTCCCGTTCTGGAGTTCCCTTTTGCCTTCCTTCTACAGCGGTGTCCTCATCTCCTGCCTCTCCTTTCACACCTTCCCCAGTTCATATTCTCTCTGCTGTTTCACCTCTGCCACTTTATACATTCACCTCCCCCTCTCCCTCCTCGCGGTCTCTCGGTTTTCTCTCTTTCTCTGCTCTCTTTCTTCCTTCCCTCTTTAGTTCCCTTCCCCCTTCCCTTCCTCTCACCATATAGCTCGGCCCCTTCCCCTCTAATCCCCCCCTTCCCCCTCCCTGTCCCCTCCCCCCCTCC
>NW_025371076.1:581-2718 GCF_016433145.1 Gracilinanus agilis | reverse complement strand
TTTGCAAATGTACAAGAGTCAGTTGATGATCTAGAAGTAGTATTCACCAAGGGTTTCATTCAAAGCTCAGCCTAAAATACATATAAAGAATACAAAAGGACCCATTGATGTTTATTTGTGTAAAATGGAACAGGATAATCTAAGTGCTATACTATTCGAAGATATGGGATCTACCTTCCCTGCAAATAAGTACTACATATGGCTCATCCTGCTAAAAAGGAAATCTTCTATGCCAATATGAATCAAGTGAAACATCACCTGAATTGTTTTGAATAATGAAACTCCAAAATGATTTTAGATATTCATGTCACCTCCTACAAGAGGTTTTAGATATATATTTGTATGTATGTATATGCATATAGATATTGATTATATTTATATACATTCTCACTAGTATATATACTATTTGAGAGCAGAGAATTCCTTTTTATCTTTGTATCCTCTGCACCAATCACAGTATGTGTACATCCTAGGCATTTAATATATTTTTGCTGATTGATTGATTAATTGATACATAGATCTTAGAGATGATACTTGAAACTGTGGGAATATCATTGAAAGGATGTGGAAAGGAAGGAGAGATGTTACTCTGGTTTTCTTACCATAGGAGAAGGGAGTAGAAAGGAGAAAAAATAGATTTTGTTAATTAAAAAAATAAATTAAATTATGCTAAAATGGAGAGAGAGAGTATTTATATTAAGAATATAGGACATAAATTAAGAGACAGAAAAGGAAACTAAGGACTTGCCAGACAGGTAGGAGAAAAACCGAGAGAGAGAGAGAGAGAGAGAGAGAGAGAGAGGAGAGAGAGAAAGCAGTATCACTAAACCAAGAGGGGAAAGAACATCCAAGAAAAGAGGGTGCTTAACAGTGTTAAATGCAACAGAAAGGTCAAGAAGGATGAGGGATGAGAAAAGGCTTTCAGAGTTCATCCATGCCCAGGTGATGTCTAGCCCACAGAATGTTAACTCCATCCTGGAGTAAAGTATCAGGCGTATTCCCAAGGCCAGATTCTGCATCTACTAGCATGACAATCCCCGAGAAGAATGTCTATGCAGACCAAATCAACAAGACCTGAATATGGTTGATTCAGTACATTGAAACTATTTTTTATTGGAAGGAAACAAAGATTTCTACAGAAAAAGCAAGCCAGCTAATAATCCTAAAAAGTAATGAGTCTTTTTTATTATGGATAGTTTTTAGGAAATACAAAGGAATATTTTTTAACATTAGTGGGAGTAGAAGGGAGATGAGAAAGGGGCAAGGGAATGAGGCAGTATTTTATCAGAACCATTGACCCGGAAGAGGCAGAATGTTAAAATGTAAAAGGTTCTGAATTTGGAGGGGGGAGATCTGGGTCACTCAAGTCCTAGTTTCTGAGTCTCATTTGTAAAATGAAAGGCTTGGACTTGACCTCCAGGGTCCTTTTCAGCTTTAAATATTTGATCGTATATTGTCTGAAAGACAAGAATACAAAGGGATGTCCAGACATGACTGGATAGACCAACTTTGTACCCAGCATCTAAAGGAAAGAAATCTTCATGACAAATTCCCTGTCTCCCTGGCACTCAGGTTATGCTAGGCTCTTTGTCACTCCTCCATTCTTTGGTGCCAGGATACCTGAGCTGTCCAATAAAACAGGGTAATGGAGGAAGATTAGGCATTCTGTGATGTGTAGGGGTAGAGCAGTTCCTCCTGAGGAAGGCTAATTGGTTTCTCATCTCTGATATTACTGGCAGGCACATGTCAATTAGTATTATAATATGGGTGGCATAGAACATGAACCAATATTCTCTGCCTGGAAGTTACCATTAACAAAATAACAGATTTGTGGGGTTTGAGAAAAGAGATAGGAAAGAGATAGCCTTGGAGTGATTAGGTAGCATAAGGATAGTGAGAGGCCCGGTGTCAGGAGGACTTGGGTTCAAATCTTGCCTCAAACACTTCCTATCTGTGTGACCTTGGACATGTCACTTAACCCTGGTTGCCTAGCCCTTGTGGCTCTTCTATTTTGACTTCAGTACTAAGATAGAAGGTCATGGAGAAAGAAAGAAATAAAGAAGGAAGGAAGGAAGGAAGGAAGGAAGGAAGGAAGGAAGGAAGGAAGGAAGGAAGGAAGGAAGGAAGAGAGGGAGGG
>NW_025371076.1:0-503 GCF_016433145.1 Gracilinanus agilis | reverse complement strand
GGAGGGAGGAAGGGAGGGAGGAAGGGAGGAAGAAAAGGAGGAGAGAGAAAAAAGAGAAAGAGAGAAAGAGAAAGAATGAGAAAGAGAAGGAAAGACAGAAAGACAGAAAGAAATAAAGTGAAAAAGAGAGAGAAGAGAAAGACAGAAAGCCTGTCACCTAAAAAGAACTACAACTACAACCCAATGGAAGCTTTTCCTGGCTGAAGGATACTACAAATGGCAAAAATACAGACCCCAACAAAGTTCCTGAGCCTCATTTGTAAAATGAAAGGCTTGGATTGCATGACCTATACTATTACTATATCCTCTCACTCCTACTTACTCATACACCATGAAAAGAATAATAATGAAACTCGTTAGAAAACCCATTGCTTCAAATTTGCTTCTCTTTGTTTTAAATATATGTACAAAATCCAATTCTTCCAGGACTGGAAGGTATATATGACACTGAAGCATTTCCTTTTTCTCCTACCACAGAAGGATTGGCTACACCATTCTCACCA
>NW_025371075.1:0-1152 GCF_016433145.1 Gracilinanus agilis | reverse complement strand
TATATATATATATATATATATATATATATATATTTGTTTGTTTGTTTATTAGAAAAGAATACCTGAAAAATAGAATTAAGGATGAAAATCCTGACATAAATACATAAATAATGGTGCTATAGTGCATTATCATAGTTAGACAAAGACTGAAAGACTTAAATATCAGTGAGGACAGGTTTGAATGAATAACTTGACAGTGGAGTTGATAAGGCATACTATTGTATAAATTTTGCTCACTTCCACCATTTTAAGGAAAGGAAAGAAACAAAAATGATGTTAAAAACTTCCTTGAAATATCTGTAAGGTGGGATGTGATTTATAAATTTCTTCAGTTCTTCAGTATGCACTTTCTTTATTGACTTAGTTTACAACACTTAGTACATGGTGATTTCTGTACAAGAACAGTAACATGATAAGGAATGAATGATTTGAGTCTCAAAAAACTGGCAGCAATAAAAATTATGAGATCAGTATCATTTAAAAATTACCATGCCAGTGTATTGGGAATTTTTTAGTAAATTCTCTTTTGTTATTCTCTCCTCTCGTCTCCTCTCGTCTCCTCTCTTCTCCTCTCTTCTCTTCTCTTCTCTTNTATATAACTATATTAAAAATAAAAGGATGAGAAGAGATTTATTCAAGCCAATTAAATCTCCTTATTTTAGTCCACATCAAATATTTACAGCTGAGATATATATATATATATATATATATATATATATATATATTTGTTTGTTTGTTTATTAGAAAAGAATACCTGAAAAATAGAATTAAGGATGAAAATCCTGACATAAATACATAAATAATGGTGCTATAGTGCATTATCATAGTTAGACAAAGACTGAAAGACTTAAATATCAGTGAGGACAGGTTTGAATGAATAACTTGACAGTGGAGTTGATAAGGCATACTATTGTATAAATTTTGCTCACTTCCACCATTTTAAGGAAAGGAAAGAAACAAAAATGATGTTAAAAACTTCCTTGAAATATCTGTAAGGTGGGATGTGATTTATAAATTTCTTCAGTTCTTCAGTATGCACTTTCTTTATTGACTTAGTTTACAACACTTAGTACATGGTGATTTCTGTACAAGAACAGTAACATGATAAGGAATGAATGATTTGAGTCTCAAAAAACTGGCAGCAATAAAAAT
>NW_025371074.1:494-1052 GCF_016433145.1 Gracilinanus agilis | reverse complement strand
GCTCTGGACTATGGTCCAGTAGTACAACATTCTCTATGTACCATTCTGCTTCTAATAAGACAGATCTCCCTCTGGATAAATATTCTTCCTAGCCACTCTCTCTCTGCCTAGTTTAGTGGGAGATCTCTCACTGAAGGTAAGAAATTCCTGGTTAGAAACATATTTTAATGTGATTGACATTTTTGAAGGAAAAGTAAAGTCCTTGAAACCCCAGCAGAGTTACTGTTTGTTTCCCTTAATGGTAAAAATGAAAATCATTATCCTTGGGGATAGGAATCCACCTTTAAAGACAGCTCATTTTCTTTACAGATGCCATCCTCCCAGCTTCTCAAAGCTGTCACGTCCTGCTTGGCATCTACCTCTGATGAATCTGCTCTCCCCGCATTCAGCACTGCCAGTGGAGAAACAGCAATTAAAGTGGCCAATCATGGGCACTCCTAAATCATGGTTGAGTGCCAGTGGCATGATTAACGGCAGATGCTCCAAGTGCTGGAGTCAGCACATTGGAGGCTTCCTTCTTTCCTTCGTTCCTTCATTTGTTTCTTCCTTCCTTCCTTC
>NW_025371074.1:0-395 GCF_016433145.1 Gracilinanus agilis | reverse complement strand
AGCTCTGGACTATGGTCCAGTAGTACAACATTCTCTATGTACCATTCTGCTTCTAATAAGACAGATCTCCCTCTGGATAAATATTCTTCCTAGCCACTCTCTCTCTGCCTAGTTTAGTGGGAGATCTCTCACTGAAGGTAAGAAATTCCTGGTTAGAAACATATTTTAATGTGATTGACATTTTTGAAGGAAAAGTAAAGTCCTTGAAACCCCAGCAGAGTTACTGTTTGTTTCCCTTAATGGTAAAAATGAAAATCATTATCCTTGGGGATAGGAATCCACCTTTAAAGACAGCTCATTTTCTTTACAGATGCCATCCTCCCAGCTTCTCAAAGCTGTCACGTCCTGCTTGGCATCTACCTCTGATGAATCTGCTCTCCCCGCATTCAGCACTG
>NW_025371073.1:0-1019 GCF_016433145.1 Gracilinanus agilis | reverse complement strand
TTTAGATGGGAATGGGGGTGATGGTGGCGGGTTGACAGAGGAGTCTTAGGGATCAGGTTCCCAGGTGGGAGCTAGCCGATGGGAGATCTCTAACTTGGTGGTCAGAGAAGAGGGAAAAGTGAATCCAGCTTCTCCTTCACTTTCTCCCCTGAGAAGGCATCAGACCCGGACTCTGCTGCTCCTCTACTGAGAGGAGGAAGGGGAGAGACTTTCAAAGTCTAGGTGATCAGGTAACCTGTTGTGCGTGATGGGCTCGCGGGGAATTTGGAGAAAGAGGGAGGGAGGGTTCCCTGTCAGGAGGGTCAGACGACTCTCGGGGGGCTTGGCCCACCAGGACGGGGTTGGGGGGGNCAGAGCTCAACTGTAGGGAGCTGCAGCTGCGGCCCCACTTTGCGGCCGCTGACTCCCGGTGTAACTGCTCCCACTCCCCCCTCGCCCGCCCCTTCCCCTCCCTCCGCCCCCCTCCCCCTTTCCTTGGAAGCGCTGAGTAAGCCCGTGGCCCCAGAGGGTAGGGACGAGGCGCTGCGGGAGCCGAGCTGGTGGCATGTCCGAATCCAGCTACAAGTGCCCCGACGCTGCAGCCGCCCCTGCGAGGTGAGGGGGCCCCAAGGCTGGGCCGGGGTGGGAGCTGAGGTCTTCCGAGAAGAGGTTGGAGCGCTGCAGGATGCGTTTAGATGGGAATGGGGGTGATGGTGGCGGGTTGACAGAGGAGTCTTAGGGATCAGGTTCCCAGGTGGGAGCTAGCCGATGGGAGATCTCTAACTTGGTGGTCAGAGAAGAGGGAAAAGTGAATCCAGCTTCTCCTTCACTTTCTCCCCTGAGAAGGCATCAGACCCGGACTCTGCTGCTCCTCTACTGAGAGGAGGAAGGGGAGAGACTTTCAAAGTCTAGGTGATCAGGTAACCTGTTGTGCGTGATGGGCTCGCGGGGAATTTGGAGAAAGAGGGAGGGAGGGTTCCCTGTCAGGAGGGTCAGACGACTCTCGGGGGGCTTGGCCCACCAGGACGGGGTTGGGGGGG
>NW_025371072.1:0-1032 GCF_016433145.1 Gracilinanus agilis | reverse complement strand
TCTCTCCTTTCTGAGACTTTGTTTCCTCCCCTGTAAAATGGGCTTGATACTTAGACTCCTATCTCTTAGTATTATAAAATATTATTACTATTAACTTATGTAATGGTATTATTTTATTTATAGTATACTTATTCTACATAATATATTATATAATATAATGATTATATAATTAATATTACTATTAGAAAAGGGCTTTGTAAACTATAAATTGCTAAGATACCTGAGCCACTGTGGCTTGTTTTATTATGTTATTATAATATTATATAATTATTATATTATATTATCATATAATATATTATAATATATTAATTATATAATTATATATATGAACATATATTAATTATATTAACAATGATGAGGACCATAGTAATANACAGCATATATATATATATATATATATATATATATATATGCAGAGAAGAAGCAGTTCCATGTAGTGAAAAGGACGCTACACTTGAAGTTAGGAGACGGGTAATACCAATAACTAACATTTGTATTTAGTACTTTGAGGTTTACAAAGCGCTTTACAAACATTATCACTTCTCATCCCAACGCTTGTTATTATTATCTTCATTTTACAGATGAGGAAACTGAGGCCAAGGAAGGTGACTTTCCCAGGGTCACTTCACTAGGAAGTGAGAGAAAATCAGAACTCAGGTCCTTCTGAAGCCAAAGACAGGACTAGCCTCATTCCACTACCTAGTGCCTGTTTGAGTGGTGGCTTTGGTCACTCCATTAGCTGTGTGACCTGGGCAAGTTATCTCTCCTTTCTGAGACTTTGTTTCCTCCCCTGTAAAATGGGCTTGATACTTAGACTCCTATCTCTTAGTATTATAAAATATTATTACTATTAACTTATGTAATGGTATTATTTTATTTATAGTATACTTATTCTACATAATATATTATATAATATAATGATTATATAATTAATATTACTATTAGAAAAGGGCTTTGTAAACTATAAATTGCTAAGATACCTGAGCCACTGTGGCTTGTTTTATTATGTTATTATAATATTATATAATTATT
>NW_025371071.1:702-1133 GCF_016433145.1 Gracilinanus agilis | reverse complement strand
AAAGTTTGAGAGCTATAAGAAAGAGAGAAGATTCTGACTGAGAAAAAGGATCCTGGCAAGTGAGAATACAAGACCTAGTAACTGTTTGGTTCAAAAAATAAAAATAAAGATTAAAACAGAAGGTCATTACCTTATCAATCCCTCCCCCCCCAACAAAAGCATTGGGACATAGTCTAGAGAGTGTTCATGTGTTTTAATTCACTGGAGGAGTCAAAGAAAATGTGCCAAGTGAGAAATTGAACTAAAGTACTTTGTTTTGTGAATCAGGAAAATTTTTGTAATCAAAGCAGTTATTTATTGCAGCCTCTCCAGTGTATCACCCATAGCAATGACAGAATACTTAATAACATCTGGATGATCTTTCAAAAAACAGATGTGAGGGAATTTTCACAAACAAGTGTATTATTACACTTTATTTTTGAAAAAAAAAA
>NW_025371071.1:0-620 GCF_016433145.1 Gracilinanus agilis | reverse complement strand
AGGAGAGGCAGAGAATGATGGAGACAGAGGCAGACAGACAAGAGACAGAGACGAAGAAAAAGTCAGACACTGAGAGAAGCAGAGTTAGACAGAGATAGAGAGAGACAAGGAGACAAAGATAGAGGCAAGAGAGAACATAAACATGGGACCAGTAATTCCCCCCAATAGAGACACAGGAAATAGGAGCATAAAGTTTGAGAGCTATAAGAAAGAGAGAAGATTCTGACTGAGAAAAAGGATCCTGGCAAGTGAGAATACAAGACCT
Source organism: Gracilinanus agilis (assembly GCF_016433145.1). Classification (NCBI taxonomy): domain Eukaryota; kingdom Metazoa; phylum Chordata; class Mammalia; order Didelphimorphia; family Didelphidae; genus Gracilinanus; species Gracilinanus agilis. The sequence goes on along the minus strand of NW_025371071.1, from coordinate 355 downwards.
AGTAACTGTTTGGTTCAAAAAATAAAAATAAAGATTAAAACAGAAGGTCATTACCTTATCAATCCCTCCCCCCCCAACAAAAGCATTGGGACATAGTCTAGAGAGTGTTCATGTGTTTTAATTCACTGGAGGAGTCAAAGAAAATGTGCCAAGTGAGAAATTGAACTAAAGTACTTTGTTTTGTGAATCAGGAAAATTTTTGTAATCAAAGCAGTTATTTATTGCAGCCTCTCCAGTGTATCACCCATAGCAATGACAGAATACTTAATAACATCTGGATGATCTTTCAAAAAACAGATGTGAGGGAATTTTCACAAACAAGTGTATTATTACACTTTATTTTTGAAAAAAAAAA
>NW_025371070.1:0-4380 GCF_016433145.1 Gracilinanus agilis | reverse complement strand
TGGTATGAATCCCACCTGGTCATAGTGAATAAGCCTTGTGATAACTTGCTGTAGTCTCTTTACTGGTATTTTATTTAAGTTTTTGATTTATGTTCATTAGAGAGATTAGTCTAGTTTTCCTTCTGTTTTTGGTCTTCCTGGCTTGAGAATTAGTACCATAAAAAGAATTTGGTAAAACTAATTTGCTTATTTTGTTGAATAGTTTGTATAATATTAGAATTGTTTATTTGAATTCTTTGAATGTTTGATAGAATTCCCTTGCAAATCCATCTGAATCTGCTAATTTTTTCTTAGGGAGTTCCTTAATGGCATGTTCAAGTTCTTTTTCTGACATGGGATTATTTAAGTATTCCATTTCCTCTTTTGATAATTTGGGCAATTCATATTTTTATTAATATTCATCCAGTTTACCTGGATTGTCATATCATTGGACAAAATAGCTCTTAATGAATGCCCTAAATTTCTATTCCTTGTAGATGATATCTCCCATTTCAATTTTGATACTGTTAATTTTATTTTCTTTTATTTTTTTTTTAAATTAGATTAACCAGGGGGCAGCTGGGTAGCTCAGTGGAGTGAGAGTCAGGCCTAGAGACAGGAGGTCCTAGGTTCAAACCCAGCCTTAGCCACTTCCCAGCTGTGTGACCCTGGGCAGGTCACTTGACCCCCATTGCCCACCCTTACCAATCTTCCACCTATGAGACAATACACCGAATACAAGGGTTAAAAAAAAAACATACTATAAAAAAATTAGATTAACCAATTTTTTTTCTATTTTATTTTTTTTAAACCCTTAACTTCTGTGTATTGGCTCTTAGGTGGAAGAGTGGTAAGGGTGGCCAAAGGGGGTCAAGTGACCTGCCCAGGGTCACACAGCTGGGAAGTGTCTGAGGCAGGCTTTGAACGTAGGCCCCCCAGTCTCTAGGCCTGACTCTCAATCCACTGAGATACCCAGCTGCCCCCTTTAAGTTGTTTTTTTTTTAAGGAACCAGCTCCTAGTCTTATTTGTTAGTTCAATAATTCTGTTACTTTTAATTTTTTTTTAAACCCTTGTACTTCGGTGTATTGTCTCATAGGTGGAAGATTGGTAAGGGTGGCCAATNCCCAGCTGCCCCCTACTTTTAATTTTATTAATTTTCCTTTGATTTTTATGATTTCCAATTTAGTTTTATCTAGGGTTTTTTAATTTGTTCTTTTTCTAGATTTTTTTAAGTTGCATGCTCAATTCATTAATCTCCTCTTTCTCTATTTTGTTGATATAGGTATTTAGGGATATAAATTTTCCCCTGAGTACTACTTTGGCTGTATCCCATAGATTTTAATATGTTATCTCTTCATTGTCATTCTCTTCAATGAAATCAGTAATTGTTTCTTTGTTTTGTTCTTTGACACACATGTTTTGAAGAACTAGATTATTTAGTTACCAATTGATTTTAAATTTGCTTCTCCATGAGCCCTTATTAATGATGATTTTTATCTCATTATGATCTAAGAAAACTGTATTTATCATTTCTGCTTTTCTGCATTTGTTGGCAATGTTTTTATAGTGTAGTATATGGTCAATCTTTGTATATGTACCACATGCTGCAGAAAAGAAGGCATGTTCCTTTTTTTCCCTACTCAGTTTTCTCCAGACATTTATTAGGTCTAATTTTTCTAACATTTCATTCACTTCTCTAACTTCTTTCTTATTTATTTTTTGATTCAATTTATCTAGTTCTGATAGTACCACTAGTATGGTTTTACTATCTATTTCTTTCTTAAACTCCTTTAATTTCTTCTTTAAAATATGGAAGCTATACCATTTGATGCCTATATGTTGAGTACTAAGATTTCTTCATTATTTTTATTATCTTTTATCAAGATGTAGTATCCTTCCTTGTCTCTTTTAATTCAATCTGTTTTTACTTTAACTTTATCTGAGATCAAGATTGCTACTCCTGCCTTCTTTGTCTTAATTGCAGCCCAATAGATTATGCTTCAGCCTCTTACCTTAACTCTATGTGTGTCTATCTGCCTCATGTGTGTTTTTTGTAAACAACATATGCTAGGATTCCATGTTGCTATTTGCTTGCATTTTATGGGTGAGTTCATCCCATTCACATTCACAGTTATGATTACCATCTGTATATTCCCCTTGTGAACTCACTAGTTTCTAATTGTTCAATTCTAATTTTTAAAGACTGAATTTCATCCATGACTTTTTAAACCTCCTTTTAATCTATTTTTAATTATAAGTCATTCTTTTCATCTCTAACATTTTTTCGTCTCATTTTTGAGCTGGTTAATTCTGGATTTTAGAAAACTGTTTTCTTGTTTAAGTTTATATGTCACTATTTCCAGATGACCTATTTTGCTTTTTAAGGTTTTTTTTTGTCCCCCACCCCCATTTTCTTCAACCTGTCTTTTTTTTTTAATTCTTTTTTGAGCTCTTCCAGAGCCTGAGTCATAATCATTAGAGTATTTGAGGTTTTGCTTACTTTTCCTTGGTCCTCTTCTGTTCCATCTATTCTTTGTTCTATTCTTTGTTCTTTATCCAAATAGAAGCTTTCAGGCATAATTTCCTTTTTTTCTTCTATTTATTCATATTTTTTGTTCTTTCCACCTCTGTGTGAGTTGTTCACTTTTTCCTCTGTTTGTTTGCTCCATCTGTGAGTTTGAGCTTTTCTGCCCTGAAGGGGCTTCTTCTCTCCTCTGCTGGTATACTGGATTAGATTAGTTGAGCTGACTTGCTGAGCTAATCTGCTCTGAGGCCAGATCTTCCCAGCTGCCTACAGAGGCTGAAGATGAAGGTGGTGTGGGGGCTGAAGGTAGTAACCAGGTGGCCCTCCCCTCTGTTCCTCTCTGCCAGCCAGAGTCAGAGCCCTGAGCTTGTTTCAACCTTCTCTCTGAGATTCCATTGTCTGCCCAAGTCTTACTTCAGGTCTCACGGCAGTGGGGGGAGGCAGGGAGTGTTGGGTTTTTCCCTTATACTCTAGAATTCAACTTTCTCTGCATACTTTTCAAGTTGAATTGAGTAGGACAGTCCTGTGGCTCTGTCTTATTGCTGGGTTTGGATTTCTATATTTTTTGAAGCAGTTTTTTTTTATTGGTATAAAAGGATAGTCACAGAGAATTTGGCTTCCTCTGCTTCTAAGTCACCATCTTGACCTTTTTAACCTTTTGAAAATGACAATGAATCTCCATTTTCCTGCTTGCTTCAGTAGAAGCATTCAATATTTTACTATCCCAAGGAGAAAGTTGCCCATTCTGATAATGCCCAAGTTAACTCGTTCTAGCCTAGTGGGTTCAATTTGGTGCTACTAAATGTTTATGCACAGTGGGTTTAGAGTTGCTATTCTTCCCAGTACTATGAGAACATTGTGTAGCTACTCTCACTGCACTGAGTCCAAGACCTCAGAGAACAGCTAGAAGGGTTCCTGGTGTGGGTAGAATTTGGGCTTGATTCCTACAAGGAGGGCTATATTTGTGTCCTGAAGGCCATTCCTGCTGGCTACTTCTACCAAACAGCATAGCTGGCCCAAACTTGGTACCACAACATGAAAGAGCAATAAACTGTCTTAGTTCACCCTATCCCCTCTCATTTTGGGGCATCAGTCACTTTGGCTGCTATACCATGAATTTGTCTTGACTACAAAGGAATTCATGAGACAAGTGCTAGAAATTGAGAGTGGTTTGTTCTTTGAGATAGCTCCCTACTACTACAAGACCCAGGAACTAGAAGATCCTGATGCCAAGAAAATGCCCAAGAAAGTTGGCAAGATCTGAGAGGAACTGGGTTAATAGGATTTTTGTAATATTTTAAATGAGTCTTATTAATTAAAGATATTTTGGGAAGAAAAAAAGGGAAAGAGAATAACAATGATGTTCTCTCTAAGGCTCCTTTTCTCCAGGTTAAATGTCTTGAGTGCTTTTAGACCTATTCAGTATTGTAATATTAGAATAATAGATGATGTTATTAATGAGGATACTGTGGTAATATACTTTGCTATATATCCACAAAGTATTCACAATTTTCCTCCTTAGGGGTCAGTGCACAAACGATCTGGATATCCTTTATACAAAACCTTATAAATTTTATTTATATATATTAAAGTTTTAATGATATATTAAAGGGTTCCTTAACACTAAAGAAGCTAAATCACTCCACCCAACAAAATTTCATCACAAGATGAAGTCTTCAGATCTCAGGAATTCACTTAAGCTATAGTATGACTCTTTAAAGTTTACTGATATCCCAAACTATTCATGCTAAGCCAATTAAATCTTAATTATCTAATAATTAAAGTTGTCTCCAGGTTTAGAAATATTGTGAGCAAAATGACTGAGCTCACTACAGCTGAGAATGGCTCCAGAGATGATTTCCATATATATATATAC
>NW_025371069.1:0-1081 GCF_016433145.1 Gracilinanus agilis | reverse complement strand
ATATGTATATATATAATTATACATATATATATATATATTCCTTTTTTTAGGAGGGGTCTAAATTTTTTAAGAAATTATTATTTTCCAGATTACATGTTGATATAATTTTTGATAATTATTTTCTGAAATTTTGCAATCCATGTTCTCTCTCTTCCTCTTACTCCTCCCCTTCCCTAAGACAGCAAGTAATATGATATAGATTGTATTATCATATAATATGTATTTCATGTTCATCACATCAGGAAAGAAGACATATATAGCTTACACTAGAGAAAAATTCATGGAGGAAATGAAATGAAGAAAGATCTGTTTCCATCTGCTTTCAGACTACATTAGTTCCTTCTATGGCCTTTTTCTTCATGGGTCTCTTTGTGACCCATTATATTACTGATAATCATTAAGTTATTCACAGTTGTTTATAATGCTGAGTACAACATTCTCCTGATTCTGTTCACTTTACTTTGTATCATTTCATATAAGTGTATCATAGCAATCCTAAACTTGAAGTCTAGGCTCAGAAATAACACGAAAAATAGCCATCAGTACCATGATGGTATTTATAAAGTGCTTTAAGATTTGCAAGATTATATATATATATATATATATATGTATATATGTATGTATATATATATGTATACATATACACACATATATAAATCATATATATATATACATTATATATACTATATATTATATTATTATAATTATACACATATTNATATGTATATATATAATTATACATATATATATATATATTCCTTTTTTTAGGAGGGGTCTAAATTTTTTAAGAAATTATTATTTTCCAGATTACATGTTGATATAATTTTTGATAATTATTTTCTGAAATTTTGCAATCCATGTTCTCTCTCTTCCTCTTACTCCTCCCCTTCCCTAAGACAGCAAGTAATATGATATAGATTGTATTATCATATAATATGTATTTCATGTTCATCACATCAGGAAAGAAGACATATATAGCTTACACTAGAGAAAAATTCATGGAGGAAATGAAATGAAGAAAGATCTGTTTCCATCTGCTTTCAGACTACATTAGTTCCTTCTATGGCCTTTTTCTTCATGG
>NW_025371068.1:0-1025 GCF_016433145.1 Gracilinanus agilis | reverse complement strand
AAAAAGTGTCCTCTTTTTTGTTTGTTAGATAATACTAGCTGTCCTCATACATGGAGACTTCTCCTTCCTTTCCAGCTCCAGGCTGACTCAGCTTCCTTCAAGTACCAGCTAGAATCTTACTTTTTAACACAAAGTCTTTTCCGATCCCTCACTTTTTTTAATTTTTTATTTTAAAAAATAAACCTTAACTTCCATGTTAGAATCAATGCTTTATTTTATTTATTTTATATTATAATTATATATNTCAACAAGTATACATTCTCCTGGGAGGCTGAGATGGGGATAGAAATAAATAATATTTATTTATTTATATCTATATAATTTATATGCTATATTAAGATAAAAAGGAACTATCCTTGTGGGAACAGAAAAGAGTATTAGAAAAGGAAGATCTGGGTTTGCTATTTATAAGATAAGAAAGTAAAATTCAACAAGGGTTCCCAGTAACTTTAATCCCTTTGAAACATAAGAGAAGAAAAACTGCAGGTTGAGTAGTTAAGTCAGTTAATTCCTGGTGAAAGGTGAATGGTGGATCCATTTCAAATCTGCCTGGAAGTACTGATTGTGATATTTTCATTGCGAACATTTATATCTTGGAAAATGTCAAACAGCACAAATTAAGGTTTGATTTTTTTTTGGAATATACATATATATGCCAGTTGTGTCAAATTCAACTAGAAGCAGATTCCTATTGGATATATTAACTTAAAATGACACAAAATAACAATATTTTAATTGTAATGTAATTTTATTTATTTTGTTAAACATGTCCCAACTTTTTAAAAAAGTGTCCTCTTTTTTGTTTGTTAGATAATACTAGCTGTCCTCATACATGGAGACTTCTCCTTCCTTTCCAGCTCCAGGCTGACTCAGCTTCCTTCAAGTACCAGCTAGAATCTTACTTTTTAACACAAAGTCTTTTCCGATCCCTCACTTTTTTTAATTTTTTATTTTAAAAAATAAACCTTAACTTCCATGTTAGAATCAATGCTTTATTTTATTTATTTTATATTATAATTATATAT
>NW_025371067.1:0-2793 GCF_016433145.1 Gracilinanus agilis | reverse complement strand
CAATTAATAGGTGAAGTATAAATGGAACCATAATTAGAGAATACTATATGTTTTCAGCTGTGCTGCATTTACTATAATGCTATGTCCCAAACTGTTATGGGATCATTCATTAGAATCATAGACATAGTTTTGGAAGACACTGTAAATATCATCTAGTCCTTTATTTTAGAGATGCAGAAACTACTATTCAGAACAGCGACTTGGCTTGTCTGAGATTAGAAAATTGTCAACTGGCAAAATCAACACAGGAATCCAGTTCTGCTAACATCCAATCAAATATTCTACATTCCACATCATCAGTTCAGCTAGGATTCTAGAATATGAATCAATTCATTGATCTTTTGTCTCATTTAATTTTTTTTCATGTCAGCACCTTAGCTTAAATAGGCATTAACTTTCTAGGTTTTTCTTTTCCTAGTTCTTTGAAAAATTCCTATAATTGGTATAAACTAAATAAGAATCTGGACCCATATGCACATTACAACTTTCCTGCCCTCTTGTCATTAATTAATTCATATTTTTTGGCAGATTTTAGTGTACATCTGCTATGTAATGGGCAGATTTTATGTTGCACCAAAAATTGATAGAGAAGTCACTTCTTCACTCACACTTAGTTTCTATGAATGTTAGCTTTCTTTGCAAGGGCCATAGCTCTTAATATTTCCCAAACATACAAGTAAAAAGGAATAAACATATGAGGAAGTTATGGCTGCCAAAATTTAATTATACTACAAATAAGTTATTAGAACAGAGTGTAATTACCACTGTGCAGCTATACTTAAAGGCTTTGGAATAACTTCCCTATCAAGAATGACTGAAAAATTTTTCAATGTACTTGATCATCACATTTTCTTTAAGACAGAGAATGGACCTCTCTTTAACATTAGTGATATAATCAAACATCACTAACAATTTAGAAATGGACATGCCTTTAAGTAGATAGCTTTCATTAAAGAATAATAATTTAAGGCTTTTCTCTAAAGTAGCATACTATCTTTAATACCATAAATGGTTGGAGCACAAACCTTCTCACATGACACTTACTGGGAATGTATTCAAATGGTTGTTCTGAGTTTTTTTTTATCACTAAGCTTATTAAATTTTCACATCAAAAGAGAAATCCAACTTCTCTTTTATCCCTTATTTGATCCAGAGTTGAAATTATTATTATTTCTCTCCACTTATTTTTGCCATCAAGACAAGAAAGGGATCTGATTTAAAATTTTTTTCCAATTATTTTATTTTTTTCAGTTGCATGTAGAAATAATTTTGACAATTGTTTTTAACATTTTAGAACTCGTATTTACTCCTTCCCTCTCCTTTTCCCCACTGGAAGGCTGTGAATAGTCCAAAATAGGTTATACTCCTACTTTTAAGTCATACATATTGCCATACTGCTTATGTGATGATGGGAGATACGTATAACACATTAATAGAAATCTCATGAAGAAAATATTTTTCTGTACTCATCCTGTTCATTATTTATTATTTCACAGTAGTATTCCATTACAACCATATACCTCAACTTATTCATCCATTTCCCAAGTGATGAACAACCCCTTAGTTATCAACTCTTTGCCACTATTAAAGAAGTTGTTAAGAGTATTTTGGTACAGGTAGGTCTTTTTCCCTTACCCCTGACTTCTTTGGGATCTGGGTCAAAGTTTATGCATAGTTTGTGGTCTTTATCCAGAATGATTGTACCAGTACACAGTTCCACCAATAGTTCCTAATTTTCACACAACCCTTCTAATATTTGTCATTTTCCTTTCTTTCTTTTTTTTTTTTTTTTGGTCATGTTAGCCAATATGGTAGGGGTGAGGTGGTATCTCAGAGCTGTTTTAATGTGCATTTTTCTATTTTAAAAATATAAATTGCCTAGATTAACAAAAGAGGAAATAAAAGAAATTGGACACACCATCAAGTAACTCCATAAGAAAAAAGGACAAATAATCCCAATACTCTACAAAGTATTTGCCAAAATAAGCAAAAAAGGAGTGTTACCGAATTCTTTTTATGACACAAATGTGGTACTGATTCCCAAGCCAGGAAGACCAAAAACAGATAAAGAAAACTATAGGCCAAACTCCTTAATGAACATAGATGCAAAAATCTTAAACAAAATATTCGCTAAAAGACCACATCAAGTTATCTCAAGAATTATTCACTATGACCAGGTGGGATTTATACCAGGAATGCAAGGCTGGTTCAATATTAGGAAAATGATCCCCATAATTGAAAATATAAATAGCCAAGGTAATAGAAATCCCATAATTATCTCAAAAGTGCATAAGAAACTTTGACAAAATATAACACCCATTCCTATTAAAACATGTGAAATTATAGGAATAGAAGGGCCTTTCCTCAAAATAATAAACAGTATTTATTTAAAACCATTAGCAATGAATATGATATTCTGGAAAGCAAGGGAACTGGGTCTACAACCAAGAATCAACCACCCAGTAAAACTGACTAAATTCTTGCAGGGGAAAGTATGGTATTTTAATAAAATAGAATATTTTCCAGCATCCATAAAGAAAAGGCCTGGCTTAAACAGAAAACTTTATGCCCAAACACAGAACTACAGAGAGTCACCAAAAGGTAATTAAGAAAAGGGAATAAATGCTTTTTAAGGGACCCAATAAGTTCAAATGATTTGTATTACTATAAGAAAAGATGACATTGGTAACTCAAAAATTGTTATTAACATCAAGGTAGCTAAAAGAAATATACTTAGAGGGAACAATGACAAACTGTATACATTGAAATGTCGAAAAATTTATATATATATAT
>NW_025371066.1:0-3407 GCF_016433145.1 Gracilinanus agilis | reverse complement strand
GTAAAGTGGCTTGTCTATAGTAAATTACCAGAATTATCAAAATTTTTCATTGTATGTATAAAATTAGGAGGGGAAACTTTCAAATGAAAGAATAGGAAACGTGGATATGGAAAGAAAGATACAGAATCAAGGAAATGATTCAATTAATTCAGTTCATCTATTTTCTCCTTTCTTTTATTTGTGTTGCCAGATCTTAGCACANGGTGCTCTATGCACTGTGCTACCTTAGCTGCTCTGTCTTATTCCCTTTCTATTACTATGTTCATCCACAAAATGAAATACAAAACTGAAGCCCTTTCCCCAATAACTCAGGCTTAAATACAAAGTGAATCTGAATTACTTAGTTGATAAGAAGTAAAGTGGCTTGTCTATAGTAAATTACCAGAATTATCAAAATTTTTTATTGTATGTATAAAATTAGGAGGGGAAACTTTCAAATGAAAGAATAGGAAACGTGGATATGGAAAGAAAGATACAGAATCAAGGAAATGATTCAATTAATTCAGTTCATCTATTTTCTCCTTTCTTTTATTTGTGTTGCCAGATCTTAGCACAGTGCCTGGCATATAGTAAATGCTTAATAAATGTTCTGTCTATCTATTTATCCATCTATTCATTTATCTGTCTTTCTACTTTCTTCCTTCTTTTCTCTCTTCTTATACCTAACAGTTTCCTCCAATGCCCTGCTTCCTAATGCTTCAATTAACCAAAAAACCTATTTAGTAGAAGCTAAGTGGTACATCGAATAGAGTGCCAGACCTGGAGTCAGGAAGGCGTGTATTAAAATCCAGCTTCAAACACTTACTAGTTGTGTATCTCTTGGCAAGTTACTTAATCCTGTTGGGCTCGGTTTCCTCATCTAGAAAATGAACTGAAGAATCAAATGGCAAAACACTCCAGCATCTTTGCCAAGACAACCCAAAACGGGTCATGAAGAGGTTCATATGACTGAAAACGCTGAACTACCAAAACAACAATTACTATTTGTTAAGCACTGTGAAACAAAACTACCTTAATAATCAGGATAAATGGATTTGAGGGAATCTCTACAAGGGATTTCACTGGTTCAATATTCCATTATGTAAACACAAATATAACTGTAGATGTTAAAGGAGCTTGTCCTGAATACAAAAAATAAGATGTAAAAAAAGTAGTTTAAATACTTTTAAAATTAGATAATTTTTTTATCAATTTTACTATAAGCAGGAGAAATATAACTATTATAATATACTTATTATTATAATAAAATATTAATGTCTCATTTATGTCAGCTATATTTTATTTATAATTATATAAGTATAAGAATTGGAAAAAAAAGTTCAGTTAGTAAAACTAACCAACACATCAACCAAGTCAATATCACTGTTACAATGTTACACACTTATAGTCCTGCATCTCACAAAGGCTGAGATTTACAGAATTTTAAAATTCATATTATTTTCAACTAAGTACCTCCTTCCAATTTCTCCTGAATTTCCTTCAGTTGGCAAGCTCCCACAGCACTAAAAGGAGGTAGATATCTCCTCATATCTCTTCCTTGAGATGAAATTAGATCATTATTTTTTCCATCTTAAAACAGATTGATACCTTTAATTTTTATATTACATACATTTCTCCTTATATCCCTTACCTCTTCCCTTCCCAGAAAATGATCCTGCTTAACAAAATTTTTAAAGGAAGACAAAAAAGAGAATATATATTAAGCACCTACTATGTGCCAAGCATCGTGCTAAGTGCTTTACAAACATCTCATTTGATCTTCACAACAACCTTATCAGTTAAGTACAATCATTTCCCTATTTTATAATAGACAAAACTGAGTTTAGACAGAGGTTAAGTGATTAATTCAAGGTCTCAGCTGAGGCTAGAAAGTATCTGAATTCAGATTTTCCTGCCTCCATGTCCAGCCCTCAATTCACTGTGCCACCCAGAAATAAAACAAAAGACAAACAGAAAAAAAATCTAACATTATATGACATTTTTTACAACTGTGTACCCCAAACCTCTGCAAAGGAGATGGGGAAAGAAGAAGACATTTCCTTATATTTCTTTTTTAGGGCCATGCTTGCCCATTACAATTTTACAGCTTTTTGTTTCCTGTTTTAGAGTACTTCTAAAAGAAATTTAAGCTTAGCATCCCTGGGAAAAGTGAAAATTTATCAGAAAATTGGAGTAATATCTTGGGAATCTTTTTTCTTTTTTTTAATTCTGCTTACATTCTTGGTGAAGTTCTGGGTTGCTGTGATTATTTTCAGCTTTGTGCTTGCTCTCAGAGGAAGAGTATACTTTCAGAAATTGTCAAAATGAGTAAAACAAGCATAACAAAAACATATAAATGTCAATATTTAAAGAATATATGAATTTGTCAGTGAGGGGATTCTTGCTACCAATACAAAGCAGAAGCCAGTGGGCTTAAGTAAATACTCTATAAGAGCAGCTGTGGCTGAAAAACATCATACCCTGTAGATAATATGATGATGAATACCTTACATGCCAGGTATGAGTTTTAAATAACCATTTTTAAAGTGCAAACCACAACATTCTAAGTTCTTCAGTCATTTTCCTAATGGAGTCCTTTTGCCTGCTAATATCCAGCTTGCCCAGATGCTATGCAAAAGCAGAGAAACATTTATATTAGATGTTCATTTAATGATACATATTTACCTGATGTTAAACTCGACACCATAGCAGATAATAGCATTGCAAGTTTCAGGCACCAAAATCATTTTGGGTTCAGTTATCAGAATATCTCTGTTGAAAACTATTTTTTATCAGAAATCCATGCCTAGCCTAGTGTTTTGGATATGTTCAGTTTTGATAATCAATCATTTGTTCAATCAGAAGGCATTTATTAAGTGTATGTTATGTGCCATTGGATATAAATAAAAGCTATACAAGTGAATGAATGAGTGAATGAATGAATGAATGAATGAGTGAATGAATGAATGAGTGAATGAATGAAATATTTATGTAATTCTAGTTTTCAGGTCCATTAGTATGTATAATATGTCATTGTAAACTCAGTCAATACTCTATAAAATGGAATGTAAAAGGCAATAAAACATTAAAATGACCATAGAAGTTTTCTGAATTCTTACCTCCATTAGGACAAAAAGTGCTGCAAAGAACAGAAGTGTAGCCCATTCCACTCTATGTAGTATTATCTCAAAGTCATGGATGTCAGCTAATACTAGTAACCAGATAGCCCCCAGAATTGCAATCCATCCTGAAAAATAAGTAAGTATATCAGTACCTAACTCCCAATGATTCACAAACCACAAAAAATTACTTAATTGTTTTATTGGGGTAATTTTTTAATAGGAGAGTAACTTGAGAACTGAAGTAAAAATCACTGTCAGTTATTATCCAATTAAATTATTCAAGCCCTATGAAGTAATTTTGTCTTA
>NW_025371065.1:0-1117 GCF_016433145.1 Gracilinanus agilis | reverse complement strand
TTCATTTGGGTCCAGTGAAAGATTCCTAGGCAAGTGCCTTCTTATTTTGAAACTCTCCAAGTCAGACACTAACAAGCTGAAAATCGTCAGTTGGAGGTGCCCTACTTTATTTGCTCAGGATTTTCTATTGTTGCCTTTGAATTTAGGAGGCCTTGGAATTGTAGGTTGCCAAGGGAGCACATACAATGCTGGGCTGCCTCAGTCTGAAAAAGACAGAAATCTCATTTTCTTTTACTGTCTGAGCCCTGACTCTGTTATAAAGCAGCTGCTCCACCCCCACCCCACTCTCCTGTGTTATTTCCCTCTCCTTCTGTGATTTGGATGTTTACCAGGTCCCTGAATGGTCTGCTGTTGGGAGTTAGAGAATCTGGGGCTTTGGATGTGGGATCAGCCAAATCACTAAATTCTGAGTTTGCAAGTAGCCCCAGNGACAGAACCAGAGAATATGACAGTTGGAGAGAGCAGGAGAGAATTCAGGAGCTGGTCCCTTTGCTGTACATTAGGAATTGTTTAGGATCCTTCCTCTTGTCCTTGTATTTTTGTGAATATTCTTTTGCTGCCTGAGAGCAGGTTTGGTATTTAGGCCTTTCACCAAGTGGTTTGCTTTTTCTTCCTCTTTTCTTTGCTGTCTGGAAGGGTTTGAAAAGACCCACCTCCCCCATCCTCCTCCAAAAAACAAAAACTCCAGTTTCATTTGGGTCCAGTGAAAGATTCCTAGGCAAGTGCCTTCTTATTTTGAAACTCTCCAAGTCAGACACTAACAAGCTGAAAATCGTCAGTTGGAGGTGCCCTACTTTATTTGCTCAGGATTTTCTATTGTTGCCTTTGAATTTAGGAGGCCTTGGAATTGTAGGTTGCCAAGGGAGCACATACAATGCTGGGCTGCCTCAGTCTGAAAAAGACAGAAATCTCATTTTCTTTTACTGTCTGAGCCCTGACTCTGTTATAAAGCAGCTGCTCCACCCCCACCCCACTCTCCTGTGTTATTTCCCTCTCCTTCTGTGATTTGGATGTTTACCAGGTCCCTGAATGGTCTGCTGTTGGGAGTTAGAGAATCTGGGGCTTTGGATGTGGGATCAGCCAAATCACTAAATTCTGAGTTTGCAAGTAGCCCCAG
>NW_025371064.1:0-1126 GCF_016433145.1 Gracilinanus agilis | reverse complement strand
GTCTGAGATTCATTCAATACAAGGTAAGCCTGTTAATTAAGTTGAGGTCTATAGGTCAAGTGCACACAGTTGCAATTTCTCCTCCCTAAACTACCTGCTAATTACAGATGGTCTTTACAATTAATGCTTTTCAGAACACAGAAAAAAAATCCCAACACAATCCCTGTTCTCATGTAGAAAATGGGAATTAATTCTCCTGTTACATCCAGTTAAGTCAATAAGAATCGAGTACCTACATTGTGATTAACACGGTGCAACACCCCATGGAGAAGACATAGTAGAGAGGCTTATAATTCATTCTCTCTCTCTCTCTCTCTCTCTCTCTCTCTCTCTCNGGGTGATGTCATTTTGAACATCCCTGTGTTCCTCCATGCATCATTAGAATAAGGAAAATCTGGATGTCAAATTCTGGATGCAAATGAATGTGAATCTCTGGTAGAGAAGTTCACTCTCCTTAGCAGCCACAGCTGGGTAGCCACTAGAGAGTTTTCAGGCTAGACATGTTTTTTCCCCCAACATCTGTCAGCTTAGCTAAATCAGAGATCCAAATGAACAATGTAATACTCAAGATCATTATCTGGATTTGTGACTCTCTCCAGAGGATTTGGGATTCAGAATGACAAACAGGATTTGTGAGGCATCAGAAACAGAATTTTTAGCTTTATTATGATTATCATCATTATTATTTACCATTAGCAAAATACCAAAATAATTTCATTATCATAATTTTGATAGTATTCAAAATAAAACAAGGAAAAACATAGCATTCCTAATTTTATGCCAGTGAGTCTAGTCTGAGATTCATTCAATACAAGGTAAGCCTGTTAATTAAGTTGAGGTCTATAGGTCAAGTGCACACAGTTGCAATTTCTCCTCCCTAAACTACCTGCTAATTACAGATGGTCTTTACAATTAATGCTTTTCAGAACACAGAAAAAAAATCCCAACACAATCCCTGTTCTCATGTAGAAAATGGGAATTAATTCTCCTGTTACATCCAGTTAAGTCAATAAGAATCGAGTACCTACATTGTGATTAACACGGTGCAACACCCCATGGAGAAGACATAGTAGAGAGGCTTATAATTCATTCTCTCTCTCTCTCTCTCTCTCTCTCTCTCTCTCTC
>NW_025371063.1:0-7708 GCF_016433145.1 Gracilinanus agilis | reverse complement strand
CCTTCCTTCCTTCCTTCCTTCCTTCCTTCCTTCCTTCCTTCCTTCTTATATAGGTAGGTTTCTGTAGTTAACAGAATGTGGATGTTATTCCCACTTTGAGGTAGTTTTAATTAAAGTTCAAGCATAGCCACTATCCCAACTTCTCCTCTGTATTTGCCTCATACACTTTTAAATGAGAACTTGTTTGCTCCCTTCTATCTCTCATTTTCTCTTCTCTTCATGTGTTCCTCTTTCTCATATCTTATTGAGTTTTCTTCCCTCTTTCTACATATCTCCTTTTCATTACTCTAATAGTGATAAAATTCTTCAGTATCTTATGTACTTCAAGTATTTTGCCTACTTTAAATACCTTACCTTTCTCAAGTATCATAGATACCTTAATTATTTCAATTATCACCTTCCCACATATGAATGTACTCAATTTAACCTTACTGAAATACTTGAGCTTTCATTTTATCATTTTATGCTTCTATTGAGTGTCAAATTTGCTCATCAAACATTCTTTTCTGTTCTGATATTTTGGTGAGGAAAGTCTGAAATTTTTCTCTTTCATTGAATACCATTTTTTTTCCTCTGCAGGATTATGCTCAGTTTTACTAGGTATGTAATTATTGGTTGTAGTCTCAGATCCTTTGCTTTCTGAATATATAATATATATTCCATGCCTTCTGGTCCTTTAATGTAGAAGCTTCTAGGTCCTGTGTAATTCTAACCTAGGATTTATGATATTTGAAATATTTCCTTCTGGCCGATTGTAATATTTTTCCTTGCCCTGGGAGTTCTGGAATTTGGTTATAAAAGACGTAGGTTTTTTTTTTTGGGGGGGGGATCTCTTTCAGGAGGTGATCAGTGTATTCTTTCAATTTCTATTTCCCCCTCTGTTTCAAGATATCAGAGTAGTTCTCCTTAATGATTTCTTGTAATATGGTGTCCAGGCTCTTTTTTTTTAATCTCAACTTCCAGATATTCTCATGATTCTTAGATTATTTCTCCTGGTTATATTTTCTAGGTTGGTCATTATTTTTCCAGTGTATTTTAAATTTTCTTCTATTTTTTCATTTTTTCATTTTTTTGTCTTTTTTCCTGATTTTATGATTTCATTAGCTTCTATCNTCCTGATTTTATGATTTCATTAGCTTCTATCTATAAAATTCTTATTTTTAGGAAGTTATTTTTTTTGTTTGAGTTTTTGTGTTTCCTTTTTCATTTGGTCAGTCCTACTTTTCAGAGTTGTTTTTTTCAATGTTTTGGTTTTTGTCTCCATTTTTGGTCCATTCGATTCCTTAGGGAGTTTTTTCTTCAAGGTATTTTTGTTTCTCCCTTTTCTTTTGGTCTATTCTAGTTTTTATGGAGTTGATTTATTCAGGGAAATCCTCCCCCTCCCAGCTGTCAAGTTTTTCTGTCAATTCTCTTATTTTTTTTAACTTTTTTTTCAAGTTCTTCCAGGATTATATCTTTTCATACATTCCTTTATATCTTTTCATACATTCCTTTAAGGAGTCACACTTTTCCTTTTTGGCACTTTTATCCTCTTCTGAGCTCTCATTTTGGTGTCACTAAAGTAACTTTCTAAGGCCAGGTATTTTTTTCTTTTTCCCATCTTTCTAGTTGTTTTTCCCCTGTTACCTTATCTATCTCTTGAGATTCTTCTCTGTTCCTAGGGTAAAGAGTGAGCAGCCCCAAGCTTGCAGAATACTCTTCTCTGGTACTTGGGCCAGGCTTAACTGCCCTTGTTTCTCATGGTTTATTTATTGAGGAGGTGGCCCTGCTGGTTTGGTCTGAGGAGGTTTACACTCATTTTGTCCAGCCATATTCAGTACCCTGTGCTACCAGTTACCCCATTGTTTCATGGAGTGGGTTTGTCCCCACTCTGCTTCTTCTCTAACATTGTCAAGTGACCTATGGTGAACAAATTCCATACTCTGGACATTTCCACCTCAGGCCCTCTGCTGTCACATAGGAGTTCATAATTTCCTATAGTTCAATTGGTCCCTCTCTCTACTCCCTTGTAGCCTCAGGGCTCTACTGCCACATGAACGTTTTTAGGTGTCTTTTCTGTCTTCTATACCTGTGTAGAGTGGCTCAATTTGGGCTTGTTCAAGTCCTGCAGCTTCATTACCTCTGGTAGAGTTATAGCATATTCCAAGTTTTGCCAGTTCTTACAGATGCCTGGGCCATTCTCTACTCTTACTCCAGTAAGATGTATTACTCTAGCTTTCCTTTGTTTTGAGATTTCTTTTCTTTTTTCTTTGTGTGTGTATGGAAGGATCATAAAAGTATTCTTTACTCTACCATCTTAACTCCCAGCATGCAACTCTCTCCCCACTCCTTCTCTTTCAAGTCCTGATTACTTGTGAAAAGGTTAACTTTGGTGATCTATCATTCTCAAGACTTTATAAACTGGCTTCTGACTCAAAAATTCCACTGGAATTCTTTCTAAGGTTATCAAATGATTTCTAAATTGTCAGATCTGGTAATTTTTTCTCCGTTCTCATCATTCTTTGCCTCTGTACAGGAATTAATCATATTTACCACCTACTGCATGGCATGCTATCCTTCCTAAATGTCTAACCACTCTCACTTAGAATCCTTTATCCATCCATTTCTTCTAGATTGTCTTTGGAATCCTCTTCTTTTCTTTTCTTCTGTTCAACTTTCTTTTTCTTTCTACTTTTCCTCTATTATTTTTCTTGGCAATTTCATCAACTCCAGTGAGTTCAATTATCCTCTCTATGTAGATGATTCTCAGAACTACATATATGGCCCTCTTCTCTTTCCTTAGTTCAAGTAACACATTACCAGTTGCCTAATGGCAACTTTATATCCCTTGGATATAAAGAATAGGCAACTCAAACTAATTTAGAGCCAGAATATAAAGGGCTCCTTTTCAGTTTGCAAACTGTGCTAAATCATGAGAATATTTGCCTCATGTAACTGAATGAGTTGCACATCAGAATAGCAACCAAACAATTTTTTGAGGAATAATGAAAATGGGAATAATTGAAAACTGACAACCTGCTAAGTGTTACTTTAACTTTTTTGTAACTCATTTCCAAAAGTGACCCTAGGTTGGGATACAGATTCATAGAATCATTAAACTGGAATGGGGCTTTCAGATCATCTAGTCCTACTTATTCATTTTACAAATGATTCTCAGTAGTCTCACAGAAGGAATCATAACATAATAGATTCTCAGAATTAGAATCAGGGCCTCAGAGTTCATCTACTTTTGGGGATCCTACTAACCAAGATTAATGATTGCTTTTATTTAGTTATAGATTTGTTGTCCTTTCCCCTTAGTTTTAAAGACTCCCTTCTTTCTTCTCCCAAACCTCTTTTGTTTGTTTTGACTTTTATAAACATTTTTCCTAGGCATTTCTTTTGTTAAATTCTCTTCATTGATTATGTTTTCTTTCCAATTAATTTTAGAGTTTTTCTCTGATTCATGGTCTATATCATTATTTATCCCCTCCTTTATCATTTTGTGTTTGTCACAAGGTTAACCTGAAGATCAATCTTTTTTCTTTCTTCCTCTTAAAAATGTGGAGTAATTATTTTATTACTTATTTTTTCCTTGGCAATGGTTATTATATACCTTTCTTGTATGATGTTGTTTGGAGTTATGTCAAATAGTCTGCTCATATCTTTTTTTAAAATATTAGAGGACAGAAATTCTTCAAGTAATTCTTTCATGTTGAACATCCATCTTCTTATTAATGATTGGACTCGGGTATACAGGACCTGCCATTTTAGATGAAAGATTAGCTCCTTGTTTCAGGAGATACTATGTTCTCTTTTATTGAATTAGGGTTAGACTACAGAATCTCTGAAGCTTTGAGCATTTCTAACTCAGGGGTTTCCCACTTGTAAAATGAAATTAATAGCACCTAACTTCCAAGAGGCTCGTGAGAATCGAATAAGATAACATTAACAAAACATTTAGCATAGTGCCTGGAACATAGTAGGTACTCAATAAATACTTATTTTCTCCCTTTTTTCCCCCAGAAGGAGGTAGCATACTCCCCCTCTCTCCCTTAGCTGGGAAGGTTTTACCTCTGCCAATTGTTACTGGTTTGGGAGGCAAAAAGAAGATGAGGTATGCAAGGGAAAGGCTCTGGAACAAGAGAAAAGTCCAATTTAGTACCCTGGCATAAGTTCTCCAAGTAGTATGTACTTCATTGCCAGGATGATGGAGGCCTTTGAAGGAGTGAGTTGAATAAGCACTTTAAAGATTGGTATTCTTTGGTGCTAATTCATAAGAATCTCTCTTATCCTATGGATTCAGGTGTAATTGCTCTACAACAGTTGCAAAATGTTCCTTTTGTGTTTTTCAAAAAAATCCTTACCTTTCAACTGTGGGAGGAGAAATGCAGAAGAAAAACAACTGCTTGAACACATGGGCTGATGGGGGGATATTATTGGGGATGTAGACACTAAACGATAACTCTAGTCCAATTATCAATAATATGGAATTAGGTCCTGATCAATGATACATGTAAAACCCAGTGGAATTGTGCGTCGGCTGAGTGGGGTTAGTGGGACTTGGGGGGAGGAAAGAACATGAAATATGTAACTATGGGAAAATATTCAAAATATTTAAAAAACCCTTACCTTCCACCTTAGAAAAAATACTGTGTATCAGTTCTAAAGCAGAAGAGTGGTAAGGGCTAGGCAGTGGAAGTTAAGTGACTTGCCCCGGATCACACAGCTGGGAAGTGTTTGAGGTCAGATTTGAACACAGGACTTCCCATATCCAGGCTTGACTCTCAATCTACTGAGTCACCTAGCTGCCCCCGTGTGTGTGTGTGTGTGTGTGTGAGTGTGTTTTGATATATTCAGAATTGGGAAAGTGTCTGATCCATTATTCTATTGTTGCCATGACCCAAAACTCTAGTTTTACATATTCAAGGAGCTATTGATAGTTTGTGTTTCTTTTTCAAGAATAACTTGAATATATTCTTTGACTCAACCACAATATTTTAGGTCTATAAGCTAATAGTGAGTAATAGAAAGAAAAGATGCATTTTAATAGGAAATATTCATGACAACATTATTTGTAGTAGCAAGAAACTAGAATCAAACTATGTGCACAATTATTGGAGAATGCCTAAGTAAATTATGGCACATAAATGTAATGGGATATTTTTATAACACTTAGAGTGATAAACATGAATAATACAAAAAATAAGGAAAGAACATCAATGATAAAGAGTGAAAAAATATAGACATAGAAGAATTCTTATTGTAACTATATATGAGAAGATAACAGCAGATTTCATGGTAAACATTGTAGACAATATTGGTGATACCTTGTTAACATATATGGTATTCATGTCTTTTATTGATTAAATAAGTTAAAAAAGTAGAATTTAGTTTCACATACAATCATCTGTAACTATTTTCACATTATTTTAGTTAATCATTTTGGAGATTTGGTTTTGAATTTTATTTTTATTCTAGGATTAGTTTTGATTGAATTTCTTTTTTTGATTATTTGATATTTTTACTTATACTGTTTAAGTCCTGATTCATAAATTTACATTTATATAGCCATCAATGGAAGATAAAACAAAAATTATGAAAACAAATTAAATTAAATTGTTAAAAACAGGGCTGATTACACATTCTTTCCATAGCTGTGTCATCTACTCTCTAATACTTATACTATATTACTTATAAGCAATTATTTATTATATTTATAGTTCTGATTTCAAAACCAGGCATGGTAGAGCACTGGACATATAGTCAGAAAAGTTTGGTGTCAAATTTTGCCTCAAACACTTATTACCTATGTGATCCTGGGCTGATCAATTAACCTTTCTGAACCATAGTTTCCTTATTTGCAAAATGAAGATAATAATAGCACCTACCTAACATATATATTATGAAGATCAAATAAGATTATATATATAATAGTGCAAAACTTTGAGAACATAATCATAATTAATAATAATAATAATAGCAATGATGATGATATACTATACCACCTTTCCTCTCAAAACATAAAGCAATTAACAACATGGTATTTTCTGTGCTTGTTCCTAAAAGGAGTTTGGGGTACTAAGGCTTTAGTTTGGTTTTTATATAGGCAAAATGTAATTATTTGTTTAATTCCTATACCCTGCCAAATAACCCTTCAAATTCCTCATATTATTGAGTGAAGTTATCAGATATTGATTAAATGGACTAGCTATTTAAATGTCTCAGAGATATCCAGGGGACAGAGCCTATAACCAATTGGAAGCGGATGGCATCACTTGAGTCAAGTATCCTGAAACCTGGGAAGTAAGCTATTATATAAATGAAAACTATTATCTTTTTCAATATCCTAATTTGCCAAAAGAACACTGCTAGTAGAAAAAGGGAAATTAAAGACAATACAATAAATAGGCAGGACACATATGTACAGAATACTCAGGGAAAATTTGTAATCATCATTTTCAATTTTTTACCAATAGCTCTTGCTTCCTCTTCTAGGCTTGATGCCCTCCCATCTGCATTAGAAAGCATTTCCTTTTGTTTCTCATTCTTTTAGAGCATCTCTCTGCAGCAGTGGGAGTTACAAGCCTGGAACTCAGAAAGTGATTAAGGGCCCCACAAAAAGCCATCATGGTGAAATATTGCCGAATGTGTTCTGCTCTCTACATCACTGTTGCCCAGTGATTGGTCTAGTGGAAGGCACCCAGCACATTGGATAGATCTATAGTGTATTTACAGGAAGAAGAGAAACAAGAAGAACTTCACAGGATGAGAAGACATGAGTTCTGACCCATATCATTGGAAGGAGGAGTACAAACATTGATGAGATCACAGATAGTTAAAAGGGATGAAATAAAGGTAACAGGAAGTATTGAAGACATAACACAGAATTTCACATATTTAATTTAGAAGCAAGAAAGTAGGAATGATGATACCTGAAATGCTAGAGTATGTGAATATCAATATGAGGAAGAAACATAGAAAAAAGCAAATTGAAAGACTGGAGGTTTGAATTGGCAGGAGAGGTCCACAATACGCTCTCACATTAGGTCATACGTGATAGCCATTCCAGCACACAAAACTTCAAGACAGGTATAGTGGAAAAAGCACTGAATTTGGAATCAGATTTAGGTTCAGCTGCATAACTTTAATGATCAACATTGGCCTGAAAGTAGAGATGGGAAAATGTACCTTTCTCTCTCCTTTGTAGAAATGGAAGACAAAGGATATGATGGAATATTGCACTTACTGTCATATTCAATGGATGTTTTGGTTAGTTTTCCAGATCTGCTTATTTTTTCCTTCCTTTTAAAATTTTTTTGCCACAGGAGATAGGTCTCTGGGTAGAGGAGAGGAAAGATATGTTTCTAAATCATATAATATACAAAAGAAATATAGTAATTTAAAAAAGAGGTTTGGATTCAAATCTGGTTCTGCTATCTACTAACTGTATAACATTGGGATAAAATCACTTTTGTTCTTTAAAGCTCATTTTGCTCATCTGCTTAAGGTTGAGAATGAACTAGTTGTTTCATAAAGTCCTTCCTGCCTTCGATATGCTATGGTTATGATTAGGAAGCAAAATAGCTACAAATCAGGAAGGTAAGGAAAACAATGGATTACTGGGATGTGAGAGGATGGAATTGACAAAAGGAAAATAAAAAGACACAAAAGAGCACTGCCACAGTCCATGAGAAATGTCAGTAAGGAAGAGATCCACAGGAACTGA
>NW_025371062.1:0-1102 GCF_016433145.1 Gracilinanus agilis | reverse complement strand
GACTAGGAAGTGTCTGAGTCTGAGACCAGATTTGAATCCAGGACCTGGCTCTCTGTCAAATGAGCCACCTATCTGCCCTGGAGGGGAAACTTTTCTTACTAAAAGGTACCAACATTGATTCAGATAGGCATTCCTCCCCAAACATAAAAGTTTGCGCACACACACAATGTAGCAAAGCAAAAGGTTTTAGGTAGAGGAAATTTGATTTGATTGAGATTTTAATTTATCTATCTATTTGTTTATTTATTGTTTATTATTTCTATTTTATTTATTTATNGGAAGAAGTGTTTACAGCATATAAATCATAGTGTCCAAAAAGGAGAGCTTTGATCTGATTAATTGCAAGGATTGTAAGTGGAGCCACAGGCTGGTAGATCAACAAATCTTTTCCCATTAATAATGACAATATTGTTTTTAATATTGTTTCCTGGGCAAGATGCAGATGGCCATGGGGTTGTGGGGATAGATGAGTTACTAATGCATCTGCAGGTCAGAGGCCAGATACATACACCATGACATCCTAGTTGATGGAATGAATCATAGCCTGATGAGTTGGTGGATGGCTAGCAATAGAGGGTGGAAGTGAAGGACAGAAATTTCCCCATTTTTTAATATCTTCCTTGCAAATGACATCTTGCAAGCAAGCACAAAAGGAAGAGCTTTAGCACTGAAGGCAGGTTACCTGAGGTTCACATATTGCTATATCATCAAGTCATTTCACTGATTTGTATGATGGGAAACTTTGGAACCCTTTTGTAAATTTATAAGGATTGATTCCAAGGCAAAAGAGGAGTTAAGTGCTAGGTAATTGGTGTTAAGTGACTTAGACTAGGAAGTGTCTGAGTCTGAGACCAGATTTGAATCCAGGACCTGGCTCTCTGTCAAATGAGCCACCTATCTGCCCTGGAGGGGAAACTTTTCTTACTAAAAGGTACCAACATTGATTCAGATAGGCATTCCTCCCCAAACATAAAAGTTTGCGCACACACACAATGTAGCAAAGCAAAAGGTTTTAGGTAGAGGAAATTTGATTTGATTGAGATTTTAATTTATCTATCTATTTGTTTATTTATTGTTTATTATTTCTATTTTATTTATTTAT
>NW_025371061.1:0-1095 GCF_016433145.1 Gracilinanus agilis | reverse complement strand
TATATTAGTTCTTTCTCTTGAAGTGGATTGCATTTATCATCATAACTCTTTAAGTATAGTTTTAAATCATTATATTATTGAAAATATATAAATCATTCAAATATGATCATCATATAATATTGTTGTTATGAAGTACGCCATCCTCTTGGTTCTTCTCACTTCATTTTATCATTTAANTATCTATCTATCTATCTATCTATCTATATATATATATATATCCATATATATATATATACTTGTAGTTACCAACACCAACAAACTTAGCTAAGCAAATGCATTAACAATTATGTGCAAAACTACAAATTTCACATTGTTTAAATTTGTTTAAAATCTGCAAATTGTATATGTAAACTAATAGAAATATTTTCTGCCTTTGAGTTTCCTTTGAATTTGTTTTATTTGAATATATTTTTCTCCTGATTTTGTGGCTGTTATTTTTAATGTAATCATAGTATGTATGTTTCCTATTCTCTTTTCATCTCTTCTTATAGTTCCCTTATTTTCTTTATATTTTTAATGTTAATATATACATTTTAAAATAAAAATTCAATGAATTACAGGAGTAAATAGTAAACTATAAGGTAAACATCAATTTTCCCTTCTGAGAGCTAGATAAATATAACCATAAAATAAATATGAAAAAAGAGTTGAATTGAATCAGTTTAAAAATATTTTTCCAGTTACATGTAAGAACAATTTTAACACTCATTTAAAAATTTTTGAGTTCCAAAATGTCTTCCACCTTCCCTTGATGCCCTTCATCAGTAGGATGAGTAAGAAACAAATTTTATATAGGATATCCACATTGTGTCATGAAAAAAGCATTTTCAGATTAGTCATGTTGTGAAAAAAATACAAACCAAAAAATAAAAATAAAAATAAGGAGAGTTTTTAAAGTATGTATCACTTTCATACAGATTATATTAGTTCTTTCTCTTGAAGTGGATTGCATTTATCATCATAACTCTTTAAGTATAGTTTTAAATCATTATATTATTGAAAATATATAAATCATTCAAATATGATCATCATATAATATTGTTGTTATGAAGTACGCCATCCTCTTGGTTCTTCTCACTTCATTTTATCATTTAA
>NW_025371060.1:0-1026 GCF_016433145.1 Gracilinanus agilis | reverse complement strand
TAAAAAATAATTTAATATAATTTAATATTTTAATATTTTAATTAATTGAGTTAATGTAATTAATTAAAAGTATATTAATATTTTAAATGATTTAATAAAATTTAATGTTTTTAAAAATAATTTTAAAATAAGAAAAAGCAATTTAGCAAATCCAGCCCACATACCAACCAAGGAAGACAAGTATCTTTCTACAGTATTATGTATCCATAATCTTCCACCTCTGCCAAGAGGAAGGAGGTGCATCCTCATAAAGCACTTTCCTTAAAGAAAACCAATGGAAGTAGTTGAGGGGAAAATGTATATCATTCTCATTTTACAGATGACGAAAATGAGGCTAATGAGAATTTAGATGGCTTGTCTGTGGTCACAAAATTAGGAAGTGACAAAACAGAAACTAAAATTCATATGTCTCTTGAAGGTATTATAAACAGCTGATAGAGAAATATTAAATATTAGCATATCTACAAATATAATTTTCACAATATAGGCCCAATTTAAACATTAAATGGCAGGAAAATATAAGGAATTCCATTTAGGTATAAAAATGGAAATTCAATATATATATTTTTATATAATTTATATAATTTATATAGTATATATTNATGTGTTTGTTTTTATTTTACAGAATTGATAACCCATTTTTAATCTTCATTTTTCAATATACTAACCTCCACCCACAAAGCCCTTCTGTATAGTTGTTTTTAAAAAATAATTTAATATAATTTAATATTTTAATATTTTAATTAATTGAGTTAATGTAATTAATTAAAAGTATATTAATATTTTAAATGATTTAATAAAATTTAATGTTTTTAAAAATAATTTTAAAATAAGAAAAAGCAATTTAGCAAATCCAGCCCACATACCAACCAAGGAAGACAAGTATCTTTCTACAGTATTATGTATCCATAATCTTCCACCTCTGCCAAGAGGAAGGAGGTGCATCCTCATAAAGCACTTTCCTTAAAGAAAACCAATGGAAGTAGTTGAGGGGAAAATGTATATCATTCTCATTTTACAGATGAC
>NW_025371059.1:0-1273 GCF_016433145.1 Gracilinanus agilis | reverse complement strand
CGCCCCCCGCCCCCCGCCCCCCAACCCGACACACACGCACAGATGCTCTTCTTTGCCAGATCCCAAATGCACGTCGCCCGAAAACTCAACTTGTCAGAGACCCCTAAATCCTCCCCTGGGCAGGGCAGGGCAGGCAGGCCAGGACTTGGCCGGCTCTCCGGAGCATGGCCTCTAGGGCGGAGGTTCCCTTGGCTCCCCAGAGCCCTGGCCCCGAGGCCTCCCAGTCCCCGGAAACCCACCCAACATACGCTTTGCCCNTCCCTTGGCTCCCCAGAGCCCTGGCCCCGAGGCCTCCCAGTCCCCGGAAACCCACCCAACATACGCTTTGCCCACTTCCCCCCCACCGTGCCCCCCGTCCCCTCGAAGCCCAACCCTTCCCACGTGGTACTGCCAGCTCCCGCGGCTCCCAGAAACCAAAACATCGGAGGGGGAGGGGAGGGCAGGGCAGGGCAGGGCAGGGCGGGGAAGCCATTGGAAAAGGGAGAGGGCAGGAAAGGCGGGGAGCGCGGGGGGAGACGGGAAGGGAGGAATGGGCACAGCCAGTGTAAAGGAGGAAGGAAGGACCGAGGGAAGAAAGGCGGGAGGAAGGAAGGGAGAGTTGAGGAAACAAACCGGACGAGAAGCGAACACTTTACAAAACCCCTGCCTGCCTTCCCGCCCCCACGCCCCCCCTAAAGAAAATCCCCCCCTTTAAAAAAATAAATCAATCCAGGGCTGGGAGTGGGAGCTCCGAGGCCTCACTCTGCGGTCTCCCCGGGCCCCGGGGAGGCAGCTCTGGAGGCCACCGCGGTGGCCAGGGAGGAGAGCCGACGAGGGGGCGCTCAGCTTGCTTTCTCCTTTTGCGTTTCTCTCTTTTTTTCCCCTTTTCTTTTCTTTTTTTGCGTTTCCTCTTGGCGAGAGAAGTCTGAGGCGCCCGTGGGCCCGCGGCCCGGCGGGTGGCGGCTGGGGGCCGGGGCCGGGGCGGCTCACACGTAGTACTCCTTGTCCTTGTTCTTCTTGGCCTTGCCGGGCGCCTTGGGCGCGGCGGGGGCCTTCTCCTTGACCACGGCGCCGTTGCTCTGGGCCGAGTTGCTGATGTAGTTGCGGCTCTGGTCCACCTGGTAGGAGCCCTCGTCGCGGTTGCGGTACTTGTACATGGCGTAGAGCAGGATGAGGATGCAGAGGGCCGCCGCCGCCACGATGCCCACCACCATGCCCGTGGTGCTGCTGGACTCGCGGATCACCTCGACGGCGCCGGGCGGGCCCCGCTCCCCGGGGCCCGTGGGGTTGGCTG
>NW_025371058.1:0-1118 GCF_016433145.1 Gracilinanus agilis | reverse complement strand
CCTCCCTCCCCTCCCCCCAACAGCTGTGGCACCTAAAAAAGGCTTTTCA
Organism: Gracilinanus agilis; assembly: GCF_016433145.1. Lineage (NCBI taxonomy): Eukaryota > Metazoa > Chordata > Mammalia > Didelphimorphia > Didelphidae > Gracilinanus > Gracilinanus agilis. The sequence continues at coordinate 1,069 of NW_025371058.1, read as the reverse complement.
GGGAAACCAAAGGAAAAACAGAACTAAATCAGCGGTGGTCCCGGGGGAGGGGGGCGGCGGCAGCCCCCGCCCACTGCGCCGCCCACCAAGCGGCCCTGGGTGCGAGGCTGCTCCTTGGGGTGGCTCCCCGGGAGGAAAGGCATCTTCCGTTTATTTGTGTGTAAGAGTAAACATAAAGAAAAGGACCAGAAAGTGGGGAAGCCCCAGCCAAGCCCAGAGAAGAAACCCCAAGAGGCCAGAAAACCCACCCGCTCCCGGGACGTACAAAGGGGCTCGGCCCGCCCGGGGAAGCAGCGTGGGGGGCTCTCGGAGGCTCGGGCCGGGCGGGGGTCTCTGGGCTCCGAGAGCGTCCGGGTGGGTGGGATGAGGCGAGGGCCGCGCGGGGGAGGGAGCGGTAGTTACGTTGCATAGTGGTCGAAGCTGCCCAGGTACTCCAGCGCCGCTTGGTAGCACAGCTGGTACTGGTCCTGGGGGCAAGGGGAGGGCGCGGGCGGTCACCCCAATGCGCCCCCCCCCGCCTCAGTCCCCNTCCCCCGGGCGCCCCTCCTCCAGGCTGCAGGCGTTAGACACGCATCGGAATGGATGATTGGAGCGGAGGCCCCCCGCCTCCCCCACGTCCCCCCTCCTGCCCTCCCTCCCCTCCCCCCAACAGCTGTGGCACCTAAAAAAGGCTTTTCAGGGAAACCAAAGGAAAAACAGAACTAAATCAGCGGTGGTCCCGGGGGAGGGGGGCGGCGGCAGCCCCCGCCCACTGCGCCGCCCACCAAGCGGCCCTGGGTGCGAGGCTGCTCCTTGGGGTGGCTCCCCGGGAGGAAAGGCATCTTCCGTTTATTTGTGTGTAAGAGTAAACATAAAGAAAAGGACCAGAAAGTGGGGAAGCCCCAGCCAAGCCCAGAGAAGAAACCCCAAGAGGCCAGAAAACCCACCCGCTCCCGGGACGTACAAAGGGGCTCGGCCCGCCCGGGGAAGCAGCGTGGGGGGCTCTCGGAGGCTCGGGCCGGGCGGGGGTCTCTGGGCTCCGAGAGCGTCCGGGTGGGTGGGATGAGGCGAGGGCCGCGCGGGGGAGGGA
>NW_025371057.1:0-1149 GCF_016433145.1 Gracilinanus agilis | reverse complement strand
GGCACGGACCCTGTTTACAAGAAGGAGCAGCGGGACTGGGCAGCACAGCAGCGGAGTGTCGGGGCGGAGCACTCCTCAGGCTCCCCCGACGGGGCTCCCGGAGCCTAAGGTGGGGTCTGGGGAGCGGAAGGGGGGGGGGTGGGACTCGGGCTGCCGCTCCCCCCTACAAAGAAGGAAACTGAGGCGGGGGAGGGGGAGGTCTCTGGCAGCTGGGCCGGGGCTCCCGACCTCCTCCTCACCGACTCCCCCCCTCGCCCCGGCACCCGAGCGGCCCTCCCGAGGGCCCCTCCCGGCCCACTCCAGGGTGTCACCTGATCAGGGCGCTGGCGGCTCCGCACAGCAGAAGCAGGAGGAGGGGCAGCCTCGGAGGCTGCATGGCTGCTGTGGCGGCGGCGGCGGCGGTACTGGCGCGGCGGAGGGGAGCTGCCCGCGGGTCTCTCAGTCCCCGGACCGGACCCGGGAGAGGCGGCCTAGTCAGCTGATGCCCGGAGAGGTTTAGGCGATCACGTGCCGCGGAGCCAGCCTTAACCCGAACGTGGGGCGGGGCCGGGCGGAGAGGGCGGGCCCAGAGGCGGGGCCCAGAGAAAGAGAGAGTGACCCGGGCGCACGCGCACTTGCACACGCACTGGCAGGTGCATCGATGGGGGATGGGAAGGATGTGTGCNATCGCCCCCTCCCCCACACCCCCGCCGGGGCTGGGCAGACTCCGGCAGCAAGGCCAGAGCTATGAGGGTGCAGGGGGGGGGGGGGGTACGGGGAAGGGCGGGCACGGACCCTGTTTACAAGAAGGAGCAGCGGGACTGGGCAGCACAGCAGCGGAGTGTCGGGGCGGAGCACTCCTCAGGCTCCCCCGACGGGGCTCCCGGAGCCTAAGGTGGGGTCTGGGGAGCGGAAGGGGGGGGGGTGGGACTCGGGCTGCCGCTCCCCCCTACAAAGAAGGAAACTGAGGCGGGGGAGGGGGAGGTCTCTGGCAGCTGGGCCGGGGCTCCCGACCTCCTCCTCACCGACTCCCCCCCTCGCCCCGGCACCCGAGCGGCCCTCCCGAGGGCCCCTCCCGGCCCACTCCAGGGTGTCACCTGATCAGGGCGCTGGCGGCTCCGCACAGCAGAAGCAGGAGGAGGGGCAGCCTCGGAGGCTGCATGGCTGCTG
>NW_025371056.1:0-3188 GCF_016433145.1 Gracilinanus agilis | reverse complement strand
CGGCGAAACTTGCTTCATGAGGACCTAACGCGGGGGGGGGGGGGTGAGGGGGGCGCCGGGATTGAGAGTGGCACATTAACACTGCGACCCTATTTGTATCAAACTACTTCAGCGTGATATTTAAAGGTAAAGCCAGTGACTCAGGGAGTTGTCGGGTCTCACTCTGAAGTGGTGCAAAGGATCCCCTGAATAGGACCCGGTTTTAAGAAAACAATTCGTTTCAACTTTTCCCTATCCTGACGGGCTTGTTGTGAAGACGTCACAGTAGATCTGCTTCAAGCCCTAAGCGTGACCAGGCTGCTCGAAGAAGCCTCAAGAACTTGGTTTGAGGTGAATGGAGAGGCTAACCTGAAAGAACAGGCTAGGCCGCCAGGCCATCAACTGGAAATCTGCTGAACTCAGGGTTTCCTTTGGCCACAGGTTTCCATTATTTTAGGTTCTGCTCCCAGAAAAAGCTCTCTGCATCTTGTACCTCTCGGAAGCTAAAGACAGTAACCAAGTCAGCTTCAACTGAGGAGCCCCCAAGGCGAGCGGAAAAGCGAGAGTCAGGGCACCAGTTTGGCCGCTGTCTCTCTGATACTAATGTGGATTCTCCTCCTCCACCTCCCACTGGCCCTGGAAATCGCGACACAGTTTGGGGGCTGAAGGGAGAGCAGGTTCGTTTACCCCCTAGGAAGGTTCACGACCGTAAAATGATGGACTCGTATCTATTTGCTACTATAATAATTACCACTCATTCCCACCAGCTTCCGTCCTCTCCCTCGGTAATGAAGGTTCTAGGTGTTCAGGGAGTGGGCTGCCTTAAAAGTTCGGCAGGGTCTAAGCTACAGCGGCTGGTGATTCACCCCCAAGACAATTTTGTTTTATTCTTGTTTTTTCCATACTCAAAAGTTGGAGTTTTCTAATCTCGAGCTCACTCGCCAGCTGGTAATCAAAAAGCCCCCAGACTGTAGAGAGGACCTCAACCTAGTAATCCCCATAGTCCTAAGAGATTTCTCCCTCTGGGCGCCCCGCCCACCACCCCCACCCCGCTCCACCGTTCCGCCACTGGCCCTAAATCCGGAACCCCTCCTCTAAGGCTCAGAGAACCTGAATCTCGAGACTCCCGACTCTAGTCGATATAAATGCCTCAGAGCGTGATCTTCTCTGGATCAGAGAAACTAGTGGTGCCAGTTTGGAAAGGGGTACATAAGTGATTTAGAGAGGTTTTCGGAATTGTTGTAAAGGGTACTTTGTGAGTTTTTTAAAGTATTCATTAATCTTCAAAGTTTAGACCACAGCAGAAGAGGTCAAAGCCATTGGTGACTCTTTCTAAGCTTTAGTGAAATTAAATGATGATGTTAGTTTTTATTGGGGGCTGGAGATGGATCATTTAGATTTAAAGGGGCCTTAGTGGTTATCTAATCCAATTCCATTTTACAGATGTGGAAACTGAGACTCAGAGAAGTTAAACTGCTTGTCCATGGGGAGTATGTAGCAAAACCCTCATGTCTTCCAACTCCTAATACAGACTTTGCACTATTAAGTTGTAAATGCAATTTTGAAAGCCTGAGGCATTTGAAAGTCACTATCTCTTAAAATCATAATATAATAACAATAATAATCCGAAATCTATGTCTTTTATTTTTTTTCTTTGAAACCTGACAACTCGGCTAAAAAACCACATTATATAATCTTGTGGCTTCAGACTTTGAAAAACAAAATGAAAGTTGTCAGATGGAAAAAGGGAGTAAGCAGTTGGACATAGTCCATTTAATATAAAGATGCAGATTATGCAAGGCACTGATTCCAATATTTTTCTTTTAACATTACCCTAACTAGTGGACAGTGGGGTCTTGAATGCATAATCCCAGTGCCATTCAAATAGACGCAGTTTCGGATCTTTTGAGATTCAAATCCTTCCCAGTGTATTGAGATAGGCTGCAATAATTATGGGATCACAGTCGCAGATCCTGAATATGAGGCATTTGGAAGGCACGCAGAATGTTGGAAAGAATGTTTTCATCTTGTTGGGATGAGGTCTGAGAACTTTGAAGAGATCGCCACTCACTGAATGCCGAGGCGGTGGTGGATGCTATTGCGTGGCAGATGGTTCTTTAAAACGCCTTTAAAATGCTGGACCTCATGCAGATCCATCCCGCAAAGAGACGGAGGCACCAGAATGAAAAGTGAAAGCCCAGATTGATCTTTGTGTCTTATGAAAGGCAAAAAAAGTTCACAAAATCTGCGAAGTCTCAAGACCAGAACGTAGAGGTTCGGCTATGTCAAAGTAGGAAGGAAAAAAAAAAGTAATCCCCCACCCCCACCCTCCCCCTCGGGGACCTTCAGAAATAAAGAGGAAAGGTGCGAAAAGATGGTTTATTGACACCACCACCACCATCACCCACTCCGGCAACTGTTGGTTTTCACCTTGTTAGCCTGTCATGTGTCGTCCTCAGAGGCGACCTTTGGGGACTTGCAGAATCAGAGAACCATTCTTGCCATATGACTGGAGAGGCCAAGAGGAGAACAGGTTATGAAGCAAGTGAGACCTTTGAACAAGTGACACCTCCCCCCTCCCCAGTACAATGCCTTTCAGAAAAGCGTTGAAATGAGTTCAATCCACCGGTTCTCTATTTCTTTTAAGTGGTTATCTCTCTACCTCCGTTCACCCCACCTGCAACCCTGTCTCTTTTCCTTATTCCCTAAGACCCAAGCCTAGATCACTTTCTTTGATTTCAGGACTTCGCAGCGCTCCTTAGACAGAGGTTGCCTCTTTACTAGCTACAGGATCTCGCTATGATCTAGCAGCTACCCTGAGGGTGGAGGCATAAGAGGCTGAGGCAGGAAAGAAAATTACGGTGTGCAACTCTTCCTCATTGGTTAGAATGGTGGTGTCAGAACCCTGGAGTCCCCAACCGCCACCTCTACTCCAATCCCCACCTTTTCACCCCTTCCTCAAACCATCTCCTTCTGTCCCTAGAACTTACCTCCCTCCTTCCCATCTCCCCTTTTCCCTCCCTGCACCAGCACCGTTGGGTTGAAAAGTCCTGCTTTTTTGCTAGAGGAATAAACCAGGCAAGAAAGCTAGATCTGAACTTCAGAACTCAACACTTCTGATAAAGAGAAAGAGACAGAGGAGGGAGGGCAGGAGTAAGGAGGGAGAGAGAGAGAGAGAGAGAGAGAGAGAGAGAGAGAGAGAGAGAGAG
>NW_025371055.1:0-1154 GCF_016433145.1 Gracilinanus agilis | reverse complement strand
GGATATTCAGATGCCTTGGGGTTTCCAAGACTCTTTTAGGGGATCATCAAGACCAGAACTATATTCACAATAGTACTAAGACATTATTTGTCTATTAAAATACTCTTCCCTTTTCCAATTATGTAACTGTGTAAGTCCAAATTTTTTCATATACTTCACCCAAAACAATAGGTCACAATAGATTGAATGTAGAAGTAAATAGAAGAATCTAACTGTCTTTTATTAAAACAGACAATAGATTCACAAAACTATGTAAAATGATGCCACTAATCACCAACATTTTTGTTTTAAAAAATATAGTTATTCTGCNTATATATATATATATATATACATATATACATATATATATTCTTCTCTTTTTGAATCAATTTCAATGAGAGTAGAGGCTCAAGCATTGCCTACTACCCACCGATTTTCCCTTTCGTTGCAAGAAAAATTTCCCCATTCTAACTCTCCATTTCTCCTCCCAGTGCATCCTTCTATCTCACTTTATTGGCTCTGCTACTTCAAAATTTGATTTGAGGAATTATTTTAGTTTGGAGGAGAGGCAGCTAGATAGCATAATGGATAGTGTGCCAGGCTTGGAGTTGGCAGGGTGCTGGATGGTTCAAATCTAGCCTCAAATACTTTCTAGCTGTATAACCTGAGCAAGTCACTTAACCCTGTTTCCAAAAAGAATAGGTACGAAAAATGTTTGGAGGGGAATGTTAGGAGAGTCCTTTTGGGTAACTGCCCCTAATCTGCCATCTTTGCTCTGCTCCATCCTTTGACAGTAAATTTTCAGGAAGATTTTGGTGATGATGTGGATTCTACTTCAGTGAATTAGAGCAGCAATTTTTCAAGTAGGATATTCAGATGCCTTGGGGTTTCCAAGACTCTTTTAGGGGATCATCAAGACCAGAACTATATTCACAATAGTACTAAGACATTATTTGTCTATTAAAATACTCTTCCCTTTTCCAATTATGTAACTGTGTAAGTCCAAATTTTTTCATATACTTCACCCAAAACAATAGGTCACAATAGATTGAATGTAGAAGTAAATAGAAGAATCTAACTGTCTTTTATTAAAACAGACAATAGATTCACAAAACTATGTAAAATGATGCCACTAATCACCAACATTTTTGTTTTAAAAAATATAGTTATTCTGC
>NW_025371054.1:0-1033 GCF_016433145.1 Gracilinanus agilis | reverse complement strand
TAATTTATATAATATAATAATTTTATATAATATTAATCCCTTTGCTGGATTACCATTCCCATACAACCCTTTAATTACGAATCTTATGTCTTGAACCCTACCCTTTTCTTTGCCCTCTTGGGGAATTATTCTTCTCCCATGGTTCAATCTCTTTGCAGATAATTCCCAGATTGAAATATCTAGCCCACATCTCCTAATTTCTATGTCTATACAACCAGCTACCTATCAGAAATCGCTATCTGGATCTACTGTAAGCCTCTGAAACTCAGCATGTCCAAAATGGAATCTTTTATCTTTTAACCCCAACTTTCTGCTTTCCTAATTTCTCTTTTTCTTTTGACCCATATTTGTTAGCTTGAAGTCATCTGCAACTTTCTCCAGGAGTTGACCCATTAATATTTAGTCACTTAATTATATTGGGTGATATGGCTGATGAGTAGCTCATGGCTTTCTCATAAAAGATGACTCAAATATCCTACTGCTTTAAAAGGATACATATGGTCATGTCTCTGGTCTCAATTTCTGTATTGGTGAAATAAAAGGGTCATAGTAAATAATACATAAGTGCACAGTTTTAGATCTATCAGGATCCTCAGAAGTTGTATAGCTCATCACCCTCTCNGATGCAGATTCTATAGCATTTTTTGTGTAGTGAATTGCCATTAGAGGTGTTCAGGGAATACTTTTATCCCCAATACATTACAAAATCTCTTAATTTTATATAATTTATATAATATAATAATTTTATATAATATTAATCCCTTTGCTGGATTACCATTCCCATACAACCCTTTAATTACGAATCTTATGTCTTGAACCCTACCCTTTTCTTTGCCCTCTTGGGGAATTATTCTTCTCCCATGGTTCAATCTCTTTGCAGATAATTCCCAGATTGAAATATCTAGCCCACATCTCCTAATTTCTATGTCTATACAACCAGCTACCTATCAGAAATCGCTATCTGGATCTACTGTAAGCCTCTGAAACTCAGCATGTCCAAAATGGAATCTTTTATCTTTTAACCCCAACTTTC
>NW_025371053.1:0-1043 GCF_016433145.1 Gracilinanus agilis | reverse complement strand
TGCTGGGGGAGGCGGCGGGACCCGGTCTCCCGGACGAGGCTGGCCTGCCCGCGGGCCGTCCGCTGCCCCTACCCGAGGCCGGTGGTGACCCAGATGCGCCGCCCAAGAAGCGGCTGCGGGCAGCCGAGGCGGAGGCAGCGGCGGCAGCAGCGGCCTCGGCAGCGACGGCCTCGGGTTCGGCGGCCGCGGGGAGCGGGAAGCTGGAGGAGCGCCTCTACTCCGTGCTCTGCTGTACCGTCTGCCTGGACCTGCCCAAGGCCTCAGTCTACCAGGTACGGCCGGGGTCCCTCGACGCCTGCTCTCTCCGGGACCCCAGCTCCTCACCCCGTCGACTGCCCTCTCTGCTTCCTTCGGAAATCCAGGCACACTCACATACCAGAACCCTGACAGTCCCCCTATCTCCCCTTATTGCTTTCTCGCCAAACTCTTAGTCTGTCTTGCAGCCTCCACTACTTTCGGGGATCCCCATCCCCACCTTCCTGACTGAAAATACCACCCATCTACTAGCCAACCTCACTTTCAGCCTTTGTCTTTGGGAACGCTTCCTTTTCCCACTCCCCTATTCTACCCTTTCTTTATCTCCTTACTTAGAGTCCCCAGGTTGAGCCCCGCCTTCCCCCTTCTCNGAGGAGGCCGGGGGCCCGGCGGCAGCGGCGGCGGCGGGGGGACCTGCGGGTTCCGGTGCCGGGCCTCCGGGCGCCTCCGCCATGGCCGTTTCCGTGTCCGTGCTGGGGGAGGCGGCGGGACCCGGTCTCCCGGACGAGGCTGGCCTGCCCGCGGGCCGTCCGCTGCCCCTACCCGAGGCCGGTGGTGACCCAGATGCGCCGCCCAAGAAGCGGCTGCGGGCAGCCGAGGCGGAGGCAGCGGCGGCAGCAGCGGCCTCGGCAGCGACGGCCTCGGGTTCGGCGGCCGCGGGGAGCGGGAAGCTGGAGGAGCGCCTCTACTCCGTGCTCTGCTGTACCGTCTGCCTGGACCTGCCCAAGGCCTCAGTCTACCAGGTACGGCCGGGGTCCCTCGACGCCTGCTCTCTCCGGGACCCCAGC
>NW_025371052.1:0-1053 GCF_016433145.1 Gracilinanus agilis | reverse complement strand
GGGGGGGTTGTGGTGAGAGCCAGCCCTGACCTGCTGCCCCGCTGCCTCTCCCAGGGAGATAGAAGATTACATGAACGAGCGAGTGCAGTTTGTGATCACAGCCCAGGACTGGGACCCCAGCTTCGAGGAGGTGAGCCCGGTGGGGGTGGGCTGGGGGAGGGGGCCATGCGTGGGGAAGGGGAGAGGAGGGGGGTCCTGACCACAGCCAACTCTCCCCCCCCACCCCAGGCGCTCCTGGAAAACCCTTCCCTGGCCTTCGTGCGTCCACGCTGGATCTACAGCTGCAGCGAGCGGCAGAAGTGGCTGCCCTACCAGCTCTACGGCGTGGTGCCGCGGGCCTGACCCGGCCTGACCCGGCCCCCAGCCCAGCCCCCAGCCCAGCCCCAATAAAGGCCTGTTGAGAGCGGCCCGGCCTGCGCTTTTCTGGGGACCCTAACGAAGGCGCCCGCACAGCCGCCGGACGTAGAAACGGGTGTCTTTATTGGCAGGGGGGGTGCCCGCGGGGCAGGGCTCAGGCCCGCTCCCCCTTCCCTCCCTTCCCAGACTTCCCTTCTCCGCGGTGGCTCCGCTGGTGCAGGGCCAGGAGTCGGCGCTGGCCGAAGGCTTGGCCGCAGCTCGGGCAGCGGTGCNGTACGGAGAGTTTCCTGGCGAGGAGCGGCGACAGCTCGTCAGATACGTCACGGCCTTTGATGGGTCAGCTTGGGGGGCCGGAAGGGGGCAGTGGGGGGCTGGGGGGGTTGTGGTGAGAGCCAGCCCTGACCTGCTGCCCCGCTGCCTCTCCCAGGGAGATAGAAGATTACATGAACGAGCGAGTGCAGTTTGTGATCACAGCCCAGGACTGGGACCCCAGCTTCGAGGAGGTGAGCCCGGTGGGGGTGGGCTGGGGGAGGGGGCCATGCGTGGGGAAGGGGAGAGGAGGGGGGTCCTGACCACAGCCAACTCTCCCCCCCCACCCCAGGCGCTCCTGGAAAACCCTTCCCTGGCCTTCGTGCGTCCACGCTGGATCTACAGCTGCAGCGAGCGGCAGAAGTGGCTGCCCTACCAGCTCTACGG
>NW_025371051.1:595-1068 GCF_016433145.1 Gracilinanus agilis | reverse complement strand
GAGAGAGAGAGAGAGAGTGTTTTTTACATTTTGAACAATAGATGAGAATGAGTTGCTGGCCCACCCACCACTTTTGCCTCCATTGTAAAAACTGTTTAATATGAAATAATTGTTGACATTATTTCTCTTTCTTTACACTTTCTCCAAGGGCATTCCTTTTCTGTGGAATGCATTTTTTATATCATCCCAATATAATCAACTCACTCCTGGTCCTTCTGCCTATGTAGAATCCTTATAACTCTCCTAAAAATGATAAAATTCTTAGAAATTGCATTTTTCATATTCCCAATATTGTTGTAAGCAATTTAATCTTATTGAGTCTTTATATATATATATATATATATATATATATATTACTTCTCTTTCATGTTTACTTTTTTTTTTTTACATTTATTAATATTCATTTTTAACATGGTTACATGATTCATGCTCCTCCTTTCCCCTTCAACCCCCCCCGCACCCCCCTACCCATG
>NW_025371051.1:0-588 GCF_016433145.1 Gracilinanus agilis | reverse complement strand
ATATATACATATATATATATATATATATATCTTCACATATTTTTAAAATTAAAAGTATGCATCAATCTGTACTCAGACATTATCACTTCTATTATGGAATGGGATAGCATTTTTCATTACGATTTCTTTGGAATTATGAATGATCCTTTTCTTTATCAAAGCACTTAAATCTTTCATAGTTGATCATCATTACATTTTTGCTATTATTGAGAGAGAGAGAGAGAGTGTTTTTTACATTTTGAACAATAGATGAGAATGAGTTGCTGGCCCACCCACCACTTTTGCCTCCATTGTAAAAACTGTTTAATATGAAATAATTGTTGACATTATTTCTCTTTCTTTACACTTTCTCCAAGGGCATTCCTTTTCTGTGGAATGCATTTTTTATATCATCCCAATATAATCAACTCACTCCTGGTCCTTCTGCCTATGTAGAATCCTTATAACTCTCCTAAAAATGATAAAATTCTTAGAAATTGCATTTTTCATATTCCCAATATTGTTGTAAGCAATTTAATCTTATTGAGTCTTTATATATATATATATATATATATATATATATTACTTCTCTTTCATGTTTACTTTTTT
>NW_025371050.1:408-1074 GCF_016433145.1 Gracilinanus agilis | reverse complement strand
GCGGCGGCGGCAGCGCCCCCCGCCCCCCTTCCCTTCCTCTCCCCTCCCCTCCATCGGCGGCCTCCCCGAAGCCGCAGGCACTCACCGGCAGCGGGCCGGCTCGGGTGCGTAGCTCCGGGTTGCGGGGGAGCAACGCGGACTGCGAGCGAATGACCTCGCTAAGCTTCTCTGCTCGGGCTCCTCCCGCCGCCGTCGCCGCCGCTGCTTGTTGCAAATGCGGATCTGAAACCGGGAGAGAGGAGAGAAGCGCTCAGAGACTGCCGGCCGCGTGCTCCGCCGCCCAGGCCCCCGCGGGGTATTTATGTGTCACATTCGAGGGGGGGGGCGAGTGCAGAAGAGGAGGGGGGGAGGGAAAAAGGAGAGGGTAAATAAATAGAAATTTTTTAAAAAATGAAGGCAGAAGGCAGGAAGCCGGGTCTGGCCCGTGCATTCCCTCCCCCCAATAAATAAATTAAAAAAAATTATTTAAAGGGTGGTGGAGGTAGAAGAAAAAGAAGGGAGAAAGGGGGGGGGGAAAGGTAGAAAACCGCCCGAGCAGCAGCCGCGAACTCACGCCCTCTTGGAGTGGCGCCAGCTCCAGAAATAGCCCCGGCTCACACTCCCAATTAGAGAAGCGCAGCCCCGGCTCAGGAGAGCTTAAAAAGAGAGACCGGGGGGGCAAGGGGG
>NW_025371050.1:0-375 GCF_016433145.1 Gracilinanus agilis | reverse complement strand
CCCGCCCCCCTCCCCTTCACGCGCAGCAGCGGCGGCGGCAGCGCCCCCCGCCCCCCTTCCCTTCCTCTCCCCTCCCCTCCATCGGCGGCCTCCCCGAAGCCGCAGGCACTCACCGGCAGCGGGCCGGCTCGGGTGCGTAGCTCCGGGTTGCGGGGGAGCAACGCGGACTGCGAGCGAATGACCTCGCTAAGCTTCTCTGCTCGGGCTCCTCCCGCCGCCGTCGCCGCCGCTGCTTGTTGCAAATGCGGATCTGAAACCGGGAGAGAGGAGAGAAGCGCTCAGAGACTGCCGGCCGCGTGCTCCGCCGCCCAGGCCCCCGCGGGGTATTTATGTGTCACATTCGAGGGGGGGGGCGAGTGCAGAAGAGGAGGGGGG
>NW_025371049.1:0-1169 GCF_016433145.1 Gracilinanus agilis | reverse complement strand
TCTCTCTCTCTCTCCTCTCTATTTCTGGGCTTCCTGGATTCCTTCCAGTACCAGGTATGATCACAATATCTATAAAAATCTCCTTAATTCCCAATTCTCCTTAATTCCATTGATTTTCTTTTGTTGATTATATCCCATTTTTCATAGATAGGCAGGGATAGACAGTAAGGAACAAATGATCTTTGATTCCCTACTCAGTATAAAGAATGATTATATAAACACACATATATGAGAAGATGTATAAAAGGTATATAACATATATATGCATATATATTTATATATGTCTTCTGCATAGATCATATATATCTATCTTCTTTGTACATAGTTACTTTTATGCTGTAGCCCTAATTTGACTATAAATCTCTTGAGAGCAGGGACTATCTTTTACCTTTCTTTGTATCCTCAATGCTTAGTACAGTGCCTAGTTAGGCACTTAATAAATAGATAGGAAGGAAGGAAGGAAGGAAGGAAGGAAGGNTACTTCTAGGATCAAATATAAAATCTTCCATTTGGCATTCAAAGCCCTTCAAAATCTGATCCTCTCCTACCTTTCTAATCTTCTTGCACCTTGTTTCCCACCCCCCCATACATCTTTTAATCCTGTGACACTAGTCTCCTTATTGTTCCTTAAACAAGATACTATCTCCTACCTCTAGGCATTTTCACTGTCTGTTCTCTTATGCCTAGAATGTTCTCTCTCTCTCTCCTCTCTATTTCTGGGCTTCCTGGATTCCTTCCAGTACCAGGTATGATCACAATATCTATAAAAATCTCCTTAATTCCCAATTCTCCTTAATTCCATTGATTTTCTTTTGTTGATTATATCCCATTTTTCATAGATAGGCAGGGATAGACAGTAAGGAACAAATGATCTTTGATTCCCTACTCAGTATAAAGAATGATTATATAAACACACATATATGAGAAGATGTATAAAAGGTATATAACATATATATGCATATATATTTATATATGTCTTCTGCATAGATCATATATATCTATCTTCTTTGTACATAGTTACTTTTATGCTGTAGCCCTAATTTGACTATAAATCTCTTGAGAGCAGGGACTATCTTTTACCTTTCTTTGTATCCTCAATGCTTAGTACAGTGCCTAGTTAGGCACTTAATAAATAGATAGGAAGGAAGGAAGGAAGGAAGGAAGGAAGG
>NW_025371048.1:446-1865 GCF_016433145.1 Gracilinanus agilis | reverse complement strand
AAGGAAGGAAGAGAAGGAAGGGAAGGAAGGGAAGGAAGGAAGGGAAGGAAAGGAGGGAGGGAGGGAAGGAGGAAGGAGATAAAGGTGCCAAACTGAGTGAGCTTATCCATACAGGTGGATCAGAACAGAACCTTCTAAATTAGTGCCTTAACCTGGAGTCCTATGGGCTTTAAAATAAAAAAGATGATAGCTATGTTTCAATGCCATTGGTTTCCTTCCTAATGCTACATATTTAATTTTACACATTTAAAGATGTGATTCTGGGAAGGGGTCTAAAGGCTTCACCAGACTGTCCATGGGGACCAGAATACAATTACATTAAGAAGCATCACCCTAAATAACATAGCCTTCCTTATAGCCCACTCCTGCTCAGCATAGCTTTGTACACAATAATCAATTAATAAGTGTTTTCGGCTTGTTGACTGATCATGGCCTTCCTTAAAACGAATGTTCCCAGTAGCTATCCACAAGTACAAGCCAGGACAGAGAAGTTTGGAAGAGGGAGGGGACCAAGCCCTTGGGTGCTCGAGGACAAAAAGATGAGCAGTCCCTGCCCTCCAGATGTTTAGGCTCAGGGACCGTTAGCGGTTTTCTGTTTAAAATAATTTCTCCATTTAGAAACGCTCTGGATTAGACAAAGTGCGGAGCTGATTTCAAGTCAAAATGCTGTGTTAATGGCATAAAGCCCCAAGTCAGCCTGAAACACCAGCTCTCTCTGGGAAGACACTTATCCTGAAGTTTCCATCTTATCAGAGGAAACCCCGTGAAGCCTCAGGAGAAGGAGAAGAAGGAAAACTGAAACCCCCGGAGGAGTTTGTGCAAATGGGCTGTAAGAGTTTGGGGGCCACAATCAAGGGCGCCCCACGAGCAGGAGGGGAACCTCTCCAGCCAAAGAAGTGGGGTCGCTAGGGAGCTCCGGACTGAGCTAAGCAAGGAGCCCGATTCCTCGGGAGAGAGGGGCGAAGATGGGGATAGGGAATGCGGGAATGAGGGCACAGCCCTGCCGCGGGACCAGGAGCCAGTTCGAGGGCCTCAGCCCCCAGGCTCGCCCCTCACCTCGGCCGTGGTCTAGGACCCCAGCACGCTCCCTTTAATTCTCCCGCCCCGACCACAGTTCGAAAATGGGTAGGCACCCCCGGACCAATGGCGGAGGAGGAGAAAGGGGACAGGGTATAAACAAAGTCTCCACGGCCAAGTCCCTCCCAGAGCCCCGCCTCCAGATCTCAGGGGAATCCAGTAGCCAAATCACCCGGCCCTCGCCCCCTTAGGCCCGGGGAAGGGGGAGTGAGTTGAGGAAGGGGAAGGGGGAGAGGAGAAAGGGGTAAATGAGGAGGTGAGGAAGAAGAGGAGGAGAGGGTGACGTAAGGAAAGGAGGGAGGTAGGAGAGGAGGATGCCAAGCGCCTCCCCTCCCCCCCCCC
>NW_025371048.1:0-392 GCF_016433145.1 Gracilinanus agilis | reverse complement strand
CCACCACCACCACCACCACCACCACCCCCACCACCCCCACCTCGGCCACGGGACCCGAGGCGAGCGCCAGTCCACGGCCTGAGAAGGAGGGGGAAATCGAAGGAAGAGGGGGTGGGGACCCGAATGCGGCCCTCAGCGAGCCCCACACCACGCAAAGCAGGCGCCCCGAGCCGCCCACCCCAAATACGTGCACAAAGCGTCCCCCCGGCCGAGTCCCTCCTCTGATCTCCCCGGAAACCCGCCCCCCTCCCCGCGTGCCCCTTGGGGCGTGCTTCCCCCGTGCTTGCGCGCGCCTCACCTGTCCGACTGTGTAGGCTGGTCCTCCAGGCTGCCCGGGCCGCTGCTCATGATCGCTACGGGAGAAGGCGGGCCCGCACCGTGGGTCCTTACAG
>NW_025371047.1:0-1104 GCF_016433145.1 Gracilinanus agilis | reverse complement strand
CTCAGTGGACATCTAGTGCAGTTCTCTCATCTTACAGGTCAGGGAATACAGGTTTGAAGTGTCTGTTTCAGGATTCGAACTTGGGGCCTCCTGTCTCCCTAGGACTATCTCCCCCTCCCCCCCCGCCCAACACTGCCTTTTGGAGTAGCTGGCCCCTCTATCCCACTACTCTCCTGCTGCCCCTTGCAGAATGAATTAGAAGACGAAAAGGGAAATAAAATTAGGCCTTTCCCCCAATCTTGGATTCCTTACCTGATTGGCCTTTTCCAGGTTGGTCATGATCATTCCTACTTCATCTGCCCTGAGACAGAAGAGAGAAGCCATGAAAAGGGGTTTCCAGGATGAAAGTGGGGGACATAACCCAAGCCCGCACCCTCCCTGCATTGGATGGTCCAGGAGNGAATATAGATTATAATTCTATATAAGGTATAATTATATAGACTATAATTAATAATATAATATATAATTATTATATGCACCTCATAATTATATAGAATATAGATTATACTTACAAAGAATATAGATTATGATTCTATATAATGTATGAGACTATATTTTATAATGATATGATATATAATTATTGCCTATATCTTATAATTTTATAGAATATAGATTATAATTATCTATACTATGTATAAAAGTCATATATTGCATTATCTATATAATGCACTCATGCATTCTTGATTGAGAGCTAAAAAAGACCATCTCAGTGGACATCTAGTGCAGTTCTCTCATCTTACAGGTCAGGGAATACAGGTTTGAAGTGTCTGTTTCAGGATTCGAACTTGGGGCCTCCTGTCTCCCTAGGACTATCTCCCCCTCCCCCCCCGCCCAACACTGCCTTTTGGAGTAGCTGGCCCCTCTATCCCACTACTCTCCTGCTGCCCCTTGCAGAATGAATTAGAAGACGAAAAGGGAAATAAAATTAGGCCTTTCCCCCAATCTTGGATTCCTTACCTGATTGGCCTTTTCCAGGTTGGTCATGATCATTCCTACTTCATCTGCCCTGAGACAGAAGAGAGAAGCCATGAAAAGGGGTTTCCAGGATGAAAGTGGGGGACATAACCCAAGCCCGCACCCTCCCTGCATTGGATGGTCCAGGAG
>NW_025371046.1:0-1088 GCF_016433145.1 Gracilinanus agilis | reverse complement strand
TATATATGTATATATGTATATATATACACACATATACACACATACACATATATACATATATACATATATGTGTGTACACATCTAGCAGTGTTTAGGACACACAGTGGGAGTTTCATAGATATTTGTGGAATAAATAATGGATTTCCTCTCTGAAAAGCTTTCATTCCCAAATGAGTGTTTTTGATCAGGTATTCAATCAATTAGCATTTATTAAGTGTACCATATATGCTAGGCACTGTGATGAGAGAACATATGAATACATATAAAATGAATGAATGGTATATTTTTGATTTGTTGGCATTTGGCTCATACTACTCTTCTAGAAGTCATTTTACAATACAGCAGAGTTTCAGAGGGGTTCCCCCATCCCAAATATGTGGCTTCTCTTCTAGGCAAAGCACTTTTAAATGTTTTCTAATTACACATTTTCCTCTTACGGAACTGGCTCTCTTCCTTTGCTTAATTTGTCAACCTTACAATATCACAGAAAGTGCTATCTTTATGTTTTTTTCTGCCTTAAAAATATAATAAGCTGTGATGGTTATTTTGTGGGTAGCCAAGTACCTGTAATTTAGCTCAGTAGGTTCTCTTTTGTTCCTACATCGATTACTCTTTAAATATATATATATATATATATANTCCCCCAATCCCAAACTTTTCTCCCAATCCCAATTCTCCCAATCCACAATACTCTTTGAGGCCAGGAAATTATATATACATACATATACATATATATATATATATATGTATATATGTATATATATACACACATATACACACATACACATATATACATATATACATATATGTGTGTACACATCTAGCAGTGTTTAGGACACACAGTGGGAGTTTCATAGATATTTGTGGAATAAATAATGGATTTCCTCTCTGAAAAGCTTTCATTCCCAAATGAGTGTTTTTGATCAGGTATTCAATCAATTAGCATTTATTAAGTGTACCATATATGCTAGGCACTGTGATGAGAGAACATATGAATACATATAAAATGAATGAATGGTATATTTTTGATTTGTTGGCATTTGGCTCATACTACTCTTCTAGAAGTCATTTTACAATACAGCAGAGTT
>NW_025371045.1:0-3541 GCF_016433145.1 Gracilinanus agilis | reverse complement strand
CCCTTCCTCCCTTCCTCCCTTCCTCCCTCCCTCTTTCTCTCTCTCTCTCTTTTCCTTTCTCTGTCTGTCTGTCTGTCTCTCTCTGTCTCTCTCTCTCTTTTCCTCTCTCCTCTCCCTACCCTGTCTCTACCTCCTTTCTATCTCCATCCCCTTTCTTTCTGCCTCCGTCTCTCTTTGTCTGTTTCCCTTTCTCTCTATGTGGCCCCTCTCTTGTTCACTCTCTTCTCTTCCCTCTCTTTTTCCTTTATCTCCCTCCTCTCTGTCATGTCCCCCCTTTCTCTTCCTTTATGCTCTTTTTTTCCTTTCTCTTTACCTCCCTGATCTATTTCTCTCTCCTTTTCCTCTCTCTCTCTCTGTCTGTCTCATTCTCTGTCTCTCTCTCTCCTTTCTATCCTCCCTTCTTGCCTGCCCCCACCCCCATCTGTATGCCTCTTTCTTCTCTTTCCACTCATCCTGTTGTAAATGGACAGTTGGTGCTGATATTATGTGTCCATGATTTGCAGAACTAATCCTTGGAGATTAATTATCAAACCCACTCAAAGAGGCATTTTAAATTTAGGATCCCCCCCCACCCAACTTCAGATTTCTCTCCTGAACACCATCCAATTCCCCAAGATGACACATGGGGTGGGGAGGGGAGAGGGAAGAGGGAGGAATACTGATCTGTCGGATCCAAGAAAGGATAGAGAGAGGAAGAGAGAGTGGTTCAGATGAGAAATCTACGTATGTGAAAGCTGCACAAGATCTGCTTCCTGGTGAGCCTGAGCCCCCACCCCTGGGGGCCCTCAGAGGTGTCAGGTCCAGGACAGTATGTCATCCATGCTGACAGGCAGACATGTGTAGCCTTCTGCAACCCCTCAAGCAAGACAAAGGGTCTTGGATTCCTGTTTTTCAGCCTTCAATAAAAGAAGCTGTTTTCAATTCCAAAAGACATGCCAGAAAGACAACATCACCCAGCCCTCTCCCATGTGGGGGGCCCTCACTCATTGTGGTGGGTGTGCAAGGGTGAGGAGGGCAGCTGGAGATCTAGGAACCCTGCCGTCTGGACTGTGCCCCAGTCCATGGGCAAACAGAGCTCCCAAGGGTCAACATTTAGGCAACCTCCTGGCAGGACTCAGTTGTGGCTCTGGTGGGGATTGAAGTGTGAGGACTTTTAGACAGGCCTGGACTAGAGCTCTCTCGGGCTATCCCCATAGCGTGAGAGCTCATGTGAGGCAGCCGAGGTGGGTGGGTAGCCTCACAGAATTGTAGAATCTGAGAGTTGGAAGGGACCTTGGATCTAGTCCAATTCACATTGGAAAGGAATCCTACTCGATCATCAACCAGCCTCTGGTTGAATAACTCCAAAGATCAGGAATGCATTACCTCTTTTTTTTAAACCCTTACCTTCCATCTTAGGATCGATATTATGTATTGGTTCCAAGGCAAAAGAGCAATAATGGCTAGGTAATGGGGCTTAAGTGACTTGTCCTGGGTCACATAGCTAGGAAGGGTTTGAGGCCAGATTTGAACCCAAGGCCTCCCATCTCTAGACTTGGCTCTCTATCCACTGAGGAATCTCACTGCCCCCAACCCTTTACCTCTTGAGGCAAGATGTCCCACTTTGGAATATCTCTAATTATTAGAATGAGTTTTTTCCTATTTTTCTCTGACATCAAGTCTTAATGGGCCTCTTTGCAGCTTCCACTCAGTGCTGCCAAATCTGCCCCCTGGGGCTAAAGAAAACAAGTCTAATCCTTCCTCTCCACTAGAGCTTTTCAAATATTTGAAGAAAGCTATCATTTTACTTTCTGAATCTAATCTCCTCTAGGCTAAATATCCCCAAATCCTTCCACTAGCTCCAGCTCATCAATCAGTCAGCATTTATTTAAGCCTCACTCCATTCTGGGCATTGTATAACACTTTGGGAATAGAAAGAAAAAACAAAAATAGTCCCTGCCTTCAAGGAGCTTACACTGGAATGGAAGAGATCACATATGTACAATTGGAACATACAGGATACAAGCAGAGCATATGCAAGGTCACTTTAGAGGGGAAGATGCTAGGACAGTGATGGTGAACCTATAGAGGCAGAGTGCCATGCCCCCTCACAAAGACTGAGTGCTGTGCCCCATCTCCAACAGGGAAGGGAAGAATTGCTCTCATTGGACTGCTGGGCAAAGGGGTAGGTGAAGTAAAAAAATGTCCTCAGGCATGGTGGAGACGGGGAAGGGAACAACTCAGTCCCCCAAGTCCCTTTGGCTTTCTAGTAAAGAACTCTGGCAAGAGCCATGCTCACAAAGAGGGCTCTGCATGCCCTTTCTGGCACATGTGCCATAGGTTCATCATCATGGCTTTAGGAGATCTAGGAACTTTACTGAGAAATAGAGTTTGGGTTATATCTTCAAGGAAATGGAGGACTTTGTGGTTGTTGGTCCTTCATTTTCAAAGAGGACCAGTGTCATCAGGAGGTGATGACTTGCTAGTGAATGAGATTTTAATAAGGCAGATGGGCACAAAGTCATTAGCCTCACTCTCTCTTCCAGAATCATCAAAGTTCAGCAATAGGACAAAGGTAAGGATGACCCATGATAGTTCTGGATGCAGTGGATGAGCTTGGCGGCTTCCATGTTTAGCCAAACTCTAAGAGCCTCAAAATGACAGAGGGAAGGAGGAAGAGAAGTCTAGAGAAAAGGAACAGCCAGTGTAAAGGGAAATGGAAAGGAACATGTATGAGAATGAATAAGAAAGAGAGATTCATAAGAGACTGTAAAGGTAGGAAGGGAACAGGCTGTGGAGAGCATTTAATGCCTTATCAAGGTCTTTAACATGAGATGATCAGACATGAGCATGATACTACTTAGGACTCACCAGGATAATTTGGACCACCTAGATTAGAAGAGTCTTGTGGGATACCAAGTTGGTGGTCTTCAGGGGCCCCCTGCCCCATTGAGATCACTTCAAGGTCCCTTCTCTTTACTTTCCCACAGTGCAAAATGCTCCAAACCTCAGCCACAATGTTAGGGGTAATCTCAGAGCAAACCAGAGATCTAGGCTAAGTCTAGTTTCCCAAACTGCCTAGAGAGACAGCCATGGGGGAGTGGACTGAAAGGTCTATTTGGAATCAGGGAGACTAGGTATCCCAGTACTGGCTGTGTGACCTGGGGCAAGTCACTTAACCTCTGGGCTGTGGGTAAGTCTCTAAGATTAAAAGTTGTAGAGAAGATGGAACCTAGGTGACTCAATGGCTGGAGCACCAGGCCTGAAGATGGGAGGTCCTGGGTTCAAATGTGGCCTCAAGACAGTTCCTAGTTGTATGGTCCTGGGCAAGTGTTGTGAGGAAAGATTATTTAGTTGTTATGTAGAAGACTACTGGTCCCCTTTCCCATAACACAAGTCACTTAACTCCAATTGCCTAGTCCTTTCTGCTCTTCTGTCTTAG
The DNA here is from genome assembly GCF_016433145.1 of Gracilinanus agilis. NCBI lineage: Eukaryota > Metazoa > Chordata > Mammalia > Didelphimorphia > Didelphidae > Gracilinanus > Gracilinanus agilis. The sequence continues at coordinate 120 of NW_025371045.1, read as the reverse complement.
AACCAATGCTTAGTATCTATTTTAAGTCAGAAGATAAGGGAGGGAAAGAAAGAAAGAAAAGAAGGAAGGAAGAAAAGAAAGAAAGAAAGAAAGAAAGAAAGAAAGAAAGAAAGAAAGAAA
>NW_025371044.1:0-1122 GCF_016433145.1 Gracilinanus agilis | reverse complement strand
GGGGGAGAAGGCGGGGGGGAGGAAGGGAGACTTGCAAAGAAATGGGATCGCCCATATGGGAGGGCGTGCTGGCCAGGGGTCTTCCGGCAGAAGAGAGCTTGCTTCTGCTCGCAGTGCGCGCCCAGCCTGCGGTCTAGCTCAGGCCCCGGCAAAGAGAGGAGGCGGCTGCTCGTGGGCTGGCGTGCGTGCAGGCGTGTCGGGGTGTGTGTGTGCAGGGCGAGTGTGCGCGCGTGTCAGTGTGTGTGTGCGTGGGTGAGCGTGTGCACGGTGTGTATATGCAAGGCTGAGTTTGCGTTCGTGTGTCCATGTCTGTGTCCGTGTGTGTGTGTGTGCGTGTGTGCGTGCACGGCTGAGTGTGCGCGCGCCTGGCCAGGAGGGGACAGAGGGGCAGCACAGCCCAGGCGCTGGCCAAGGCGGCCGCCGATTGACACCCTCTGGGGCCGCCCACCGCTCCTGGAGGGGGGGCGAAAGGGGGTAGCTGCAGCCAATGAGCAGCGGCGGGGCGGGGCGCCGTCGGCAGAGCGGGGGACGAGGGTACTTAGGAGGGCGGACACTGTCGGGGGCAGCCCAGAGCGGAGCCGAGCGGGCTGGGCAGGGCTGTGCCAAGGGTGGCGAGCGCGGCGGCTCCGCTAGGAGCCCCCACCGAAGCCGGAGTCCGAGTGGAGGCGGCGGCCACAGCCAGCGCCNAGGCGACAGTCTGTGTGCCCTACAGTGCGCCCCTGGGGAAGGGGCTTAGCCTGGGGCGGGGCTGGCCCTGAGCGCTTTGATGGGGTGGGAGGGAAGGTGGGGGGGAGAAGGCGGGGGGGAGGAAGGGAGACTTGCAAAGAAATGGGATCGCCCATATGGGAGGGCGTGCTGGCCAGGGGTCTTCCGGCAGAAGAGAGCTTGCTTCTGCTCGCAGTGCGCGCCCAGCCTGCGGTCTAGCTCAGGCCCCGGCAAAGAGAGGAGGCGGCTGCTCGTGGGCTGGCGTGCGTGCAGGCGTGTCGGGGTGTGTGTGTGCAGGGCGAGTGTGCGCGCGTGTCAGTGTGTGTGTGCGTGGGTGAGCGTGTGCACGGTGTGTATATGCAAGGCTGAGTTTGCGTTCGTGTGTCCATGTCTGTGTCCGTGTGTGTGTGTGTGCGT
>NW_025371043.1:0-1153 GCF_016433145.1 Gracilinanus agilis | reverse complement strand
AGATAGGGAGAATAATTAGAAAGTTATTATAATAGTTCAGGTCAAAGATGAGTAGGACTCTGTAACAGGAAAACATATGAGAAATTCTGTGATGGTCAAAAAGATAAGATTTGACAAAAGATTAGCTAGATGGGTAGGAATGAAGGCTAGATGGAGACGCCAAGGTTGCAAGCCTGGGTAAATGGGAAAACGACAATGCCCTTGACTATAAGGAATAAGATAGGATAACAAGGGGGGAAATAATGAGTTCTATTTTTAACATGAGATTGAGATGCCTATAAACTCCAATTCAAAATATTCAAAAAGCAGTCAGCAGGACTGGAGTTCAGGAAAGAGACTAGCTCTGTATATCCATATGTATGTGTGTGTGTNACCAGGGAGACCTTCTACAGAAGGACAGAGTCAAGCTGTGCCTTGTAGGAAAAAAAGGAGAAATTAAAAGTCAGGTTTAAGGAGACATAGCATTCCTGGCTAGAGTACTTCCAATTAAAAAATGTGGGGATAGGAAATGAAGTATTGTGTGAAAAGAAGAGCTAGTAGGCTAATATATCTAGGTCATAGAGTTCATGAAGAGAGATAAAGTTGTAAGAATTCTGAAAAAGGAGGAAGGGGCCAGATAATAAAGAGCTTCAAATGCCTAACAAAGGACTTTATATTTTATCATGGAGTAAATAAGGAACAACCAGAATTTATTGAGTAGTGGATAACATAGGTAAACTTATATTTTAGGAAAACTATTTTGGCAGCTAAGCAGATGATAGTTTGGAATGCAGAGAAACTTTAGATAGGGAGAATAATTAGAAAGTTATTATAATAGTTCAGGTCAAAGATGAGTAGGACTCTGTAACAGGAAAACATATGAGAAATTCTGTGATGGTCAAAAAGATAAGATTTGACAAAAGATTAGCTAGATGGGTAGGAATGAAGGCTAGATGGAGACGCCAAGGTTGCAAGCCTGGGTAAATGGGAAAACGACAATGCCCTTGACTATAAGGAATAAGATAGGATAACAAGGGGGGAAATAATGAGTTCTATTTTTAACATGAGATTGAGATGCCTATAAACTCCAATTCAAAATATTCAAAAAGCAGTCAGCAGGACTGGAGTTCAGGAAAGAGACTAGCTCTGTATATCCATATGTATGTGTGTGTGT
>NW_025371042.1:0-2670 GCF_016433145.1 Gracilinanus agilis | reverse complement strand
AGGGAAGAAAGGAAGGGAGGAAAGATAGCAACTAGGTGATGTAAAAAAAAGATACCAATAAAAATCCATTTTTTGAAAACAAATATAATAGAACAAATTGTTCAAGGAAACAAATCTGAGAATAAGGGGAAGTTGTGCTTAGACTCTAAAAAATCCCCTTGTCCAGCAATCTCTACTAGACTCCTAGAAACAGGGAATTAGCAACTTTCTATAGAAGATGAATAGACTCATTGTATATTGTAAGTAAGCATGGTTTTTATGATGCTGTCAGCACATTCCATTTAGCAGGTATAATGGTTGTACAAAGCCCACTGGAGATACTGCTTTATATATTTTACATATGCTTTGATGTAATTACAGTTCAGTAATTCATAGTGGTTACTTACTTATTTGTGTATATAAACGTGACTGAAAAGATAGTCTGATCTTTAGTTTTTGTGAAATTTTTTTAAAAAACCAGAGTCACGAATTTAGAATTAAAAGGATCCTTACTCCAATGGTCTCATTTTATGAATGAGTAAACTAAAGCTCACAGAGATTAAGTTATTTGCCCAGTGTCACAGAAGTTGTCAGCTGCTAAGCCAGAAAAGTGATTTATCCAAGGTAACAAGTCGATTTAGTGGTAAAGCTTGGATAAGAACTCAGGACTTCTGGCTCTGAGTTCAATGCTATTCATTCTATGTCCAAACTATCTTTCATTCTCACTTGGAATATTGCAATAATCTTTTTTTTAATAGTCAAGTAAAACAAACTTTTGTGTTGGCCATGTCCATTGTCTCTTTCGGGAGGTAGATAACATGTTTCATCATGAATTGTGATTGGTCATGTGTTGATTAGAGTTCCTAAGTCTTTTTAAATTATTTGTTTTTGTATTGCATTGTAGTTATTGTACAACTCATCTAACTATATTTATAAATGTATAAGTATATAAATTGTTTATACAATTTATACAATAAACTCTTATATTTGTACTATATCATACCATATAAATTGTTTTCCTTGTTCTGCTCATTTCATTTTTCATCAGTTCACACAAGTCTTTTCAGATTTCTCCAAAACTACATCCTTCATCATTTCTTATAGAACAATAGTTTTACATCACATTCCAGGACCATAACTTGTACCCGCTCAAGGTTCCATCTATTTGCTTCCATAAAAAATTGCTGCTTTAAATATTTTTGTTCATGTGGGTCCTTTTCCTTTTTCTTTGATCTCTTTGGGGCATAGATCTAGTAGTAGTATTACTGAGCCAAAGGGTAGGCACAGTTTATTAGTTTTTGGAGTTCCAAATTGTTTTCTACTATGGCAGGACCATTTCACTACACCTCCAATACTGCATTAATGTGCATGTTTTCCTAGAGCCCCTTCAGTATTTGTCATTTTTCCTTTTCTGTCAACTTTGCCAGTTGGGTGGATATGATGTGATACCTCAGAGTTATTTTATCTGCATTTCTTTAGTGATTAGTGACTGAGAATTTTTCATATAGTTATTGATAAGCTTGGATTTTTTCCTCTGAAAACTACATATTAATGTCCTTTGTTCATTTTTCATTTGGGAAATGGCTCTTATTCTTATAAATTTTATTGAATTCTCTATATGTCTTAGAAATCAGACCTCTATCAGAGAAACTTGCTGTAAAAATTTTCCCTCAATTTCATGTTTCTCTTCTAATTATAGCTGCACTGATTTTGTATATGCAAAACTTTTTAAAATTTTATTTTATAAAATTTATGTATTTTATTTCCTTTGAAACTTTCTACCTCTTGTTTGGTCAGAAACTCTTCCCCTATCCATAAAACAGGTAATTTCTTCCATGCTTCTCTTATTTGATTATCATACAATCTGTTTGTCTAAATCATTATACCAATTTGAAGCTTTTCTTGGAATATGATACAAAATATTGATCTCCATATAGTTTCCACCAGACTAGTCTCTAATTTTTCCAACAGTTTTTGTTAATGAATTAGTGAATTCTTGCCCCAGGTGCCAGGATATTTGGCCCTATTAAACACTAGGTTACTGTGCTAATTTGCTCCTAAATATTACTCCAACATACCTGACTTATTCCATAAATCATCCTTTCTATTTCTTATCCAATGCCAACTTGTTTTGACAATTATGACTTTGTAGTACTATAGTTTGAGGTCAGGCACTACTAAGTCCCTTTCCTATTTTTTCATTGATTTTCTTGATATTCTTGACCTTTTGTTACTCCAAATGAATCTTATTGGGGCTTGGGGGGAGGTTTCTGACTCTACAAAGTAGTCCTTTGTGAACTTGACTGGTATGGCACTTAATAGGTAAATTAAATCAAGTACTATTGTTATTTTTATTTTATTGACAGAAATTAATATTCCTTCAATTATATAGATCTGCCTTTATTTGGGAAAAGAGTGTAATTGTGTTCATATAATTCCTGTGTGTGTTGGCAAGCAGACTCCCAAGTATTTTAAAGTCAATAGTTATCTTAAACCAAATTTCTCTTTCTATCTTTTGCTTTTGGATTTTGTACAGAAATACTGATGGTTTATTTGGGCTTATTTTAAATACTTTGACTTTGCTGAAGTTGTCAAATATTTCACTAGTTTTTAGTGAACTCTCTTGAATTCTTTAAGTAAACTATCATATCATTTTCAAAATTTTTAATTTTGTTTCTTCTTTGCCATTGT
>NW_025371041.1:0-1156 GCF_016433145.1 Gracilinanus agilis | reverse complement strand
TGTAACCGGCTTAACAAGAGAAGGGTTCTAATTCTTGGATACCTGGGGAGGTCCCTTGCCCTCTCCCAGCAGGAGGTGCCCCAGCCATCCAAGAAAATAAATAGCTGTTCCTTGCATATATTTCCAAAGCAGTTAATCTGCTTCTGTCTGCCATCTGTATGAATGAATTCCAAGATGACTAGGGAGGAGTGGATGGCAAAACCAGAGGGATCTCTTGTCCCTTTCTCTTAATCTCCTTTTCTCCTCCTCTGATCCTTGCTCCTGCTCTACTCCTCCTCTTTCTTTTCTAGGTGGTTCTTCTGACTTCCTAGCCACAATGTTTATCAGCAAAAACTGATTATTAATGCAAGAAGAAAATTAGTCTTTAGTTAAAATAACTTTTAAAATTAACAAATCATACACTAAAAGTGAGTATTAAATNAAGGACCCCCTCTTCCCCAAGGACTCAAAGTCAATGCCATTCCCAACTTTTAAATTACACTGTGGATCACCTTCCATTTAATAAATTATTTCAAAATCAGGTCACAATTGACAGGCAGGCCATCTTGGGCAGACGGGGAAAGAGCTGATAAGCAGGGGAAATTTCTTTTTCTCTGCTGAAGCATGTCCACCAACTGTCACATCTGGAAAAAGGCCAAGAATAAGGATTTTCATTTCAGTGGGGGAAAAGACTGACAAATAGGTGAGACATACAAAACTTCAGCCTCCCGAGGAGCCTCTTGAGTCTCTTAGGGATTGATGCTTGCAGGTCAGATGATGAAAAGCCCACACTCTTCCGTGTAACCGGCTTAACAAGAGAAGGGTTCTAATTCTTGGATACCTGGGGAGGTCCCTTGCCCTCTCCCAGCAGGAGGTGCCCCAGCCATCCAAGAAAATAAATAGCTGTTCCTTGCATATATTTCCAAAGCAGTTAATCTGCTTCTGTCTGCCATCTGTATGAATGAATTCCAAGATGACTAGGGAGGAGTGGATGGCAAAACCAGAGGGATCTCTTGTCCCTTTCTCTTAATCTCCTTTTCTCCTCCTCTGATCCTTGCTCCTGCTCTACTCCTCCTCTTTCTTTTCTAGGTGGTTCTTCTGACTTCCTAGCCACAATGTTTATCAGCAAAAACTGATTATTAATGCAAGAAGAAAATTAGTCTTTAGTTAAAATAAC
>NW_025371040.1:0-1056 GCF_016433145.1 Gracilinanus agilis | reverse complement strand
ATATATACATATATATATATGACACCTTGCCAGAAGTAGATGATGAATGATGAATTCTGGAAAGCTAAAAAGCTTATATAGACATATAATAGAGTAATAGATCATGTATCCTGTACCTGTTACTCTGGAAATTATCAGTAAATAATATTGCCATGGTTACTTGAAAGTGCATGTCAGTCAACTTCCCTATGGCTCCACCTGCCATCCCAGGACTTCCCACACTAATATTCCTCCCTGAACACTAGTATTGCTTTAGAATATAAATTCCTTGAGGGGAGGAAGTACTTCAATTTTGAATTTTTATCTCTAGTGCTTAACATAGTACACATAGTAAGTTCTTAATGAATATTTCACACCTTACCCTGCCCTTCCTTCCCTTCCATTCCTCTCTCCCTCCCTCCCTCCTTCCCTCATTTCCTCCCTCCCTCCTTATTTTCCTCCTTTCCTTGCTTCCTTCCTCCCTCTCTTCCCCTCCCTTCTTCTCTCCTTTCCTCCCTCCCTTCCTCCCAACCTCCTTTCCTCCCTCCCTCTCTTCTTCCCTTCCTTCCTCCCTTCTTCCCTTCCTCCCTCCATCCCTCCCTCTCTTCTTCNAGAAGGTATAAACTAGAGGAATCAAACATAGATAGCTTTTAAATAAAAATCATAAGGAGAAGAACTAAAGTCAATATTTTATACATATATATATATGTATATATATACATATATATATATGACACCTTGCCAGAAGTAGATGATGAATGATGAATTCTGGAAAGCTAAAAAGCTTATATAGACATATAATAGAGTAATAGATCATGTATCCTGTACCTGTTACTCTGGAAATTATCAGTAAATAATATTGCCATGGTTACTTGAAAGTGCATGTCAGTCAACTTCCCTATGGCTCCACCTGCCATCCCAGGACTTCCCACACTAATATTCCTCCCTGAACACTAGTATTGCTTTAGAATATAAATTCCTTGAGGGGAGGAAGTACTTCAATTTTGAATTTTTATCTCTAGTGCTTAACATAGTACACATAGTAAGTTCTTAATGAATATTTCACACCTTACCCTG
>NW_025371039.1:513-1023 GCF_016433145.1 Gracilinanus agilis | reverse complement strand
TCCTGAGACTGGGTAGCCATCTTTAGCCCAGCAGCTTCTCAGGTTTATCCTTGCGCTCAGGGTCTGTCCGTGGTCAAGCCCCCTGGTGGATCCCCTTGCTTGATCCTCTGCTGGAGGTTTTTTTACAAGTCTCAGGGCACTGCTTCCACAGTGGTACACCTGTGTGCCTCCACCCACGCCTCCGTGGAGCCTGAGCTCTGAGTCTGCCTGAGCTCTGCTCCTGAGCTCTGCGCCCTAAGCCGGCGCTCAGATTTCGGGTGTGTTCTTTGGCTTTTTGTGGTCCCAAATCTTGCTGCTCTCAGGAACAGGCCCCAGAGCTGCCAATGACTCGATGGGTGCCCCAAACTTGCTCTATTTCTTTTTAGCTGGCCTCAGTGCTACAGATGTTGTGTGTGGAGGGGTTGGGGATGGGGTGGTTGCTCAGCCCGCGATTTAGTGAGAGCTGTTTCACCCCTTTATAGCATGGAAATGCCTCGATTCCACGTACCTTCCACGCTGTGCCCTGTTGTG
>NW_025371039.1:0-503 GCF_016433145.1 Gracilinanus agilis | reverse complement strand
TGGTTGCTCAGCCCGCGATTTAGTGAGAGCTGTTTCACCCCTTTATAGCATGGAAATGCCTCGATTCCACGTACCTTCCACGCTGTGCCCTGTTGTGAGGTTCCTCCATTCGTCTGGACTTGTTTTTATGTCCCCTGGTGGACCCCCTTGCTTGATCCTCTGCTGGAGGTTCCTTTACAAGTCTCAGGGTGCTGCTTCCACAGTCGTATACCCGTGTACGCTGGTTCCCCACTCAGGGTTTCAAAGATTTAGCTCCTGGTTTTGTCTGCCTCCACCCACGCCTCTTTGGAGCCTGAGCTCTGAGTCTGCCTGAGCTCTGCTCCTGCGCTCTGCGCCCTAAGCCCACGCTCAGATTTTGGGTGCGTTCTTTGGCTTTTTGGAGTCCCAAATCTTGCTGCTCTCAGGAACAGGCCCCGGAGCTGCCAATGACTCGATGGGTGCCCCAAACTTGCTCTATTTCTTTTTAGCTGGCTTCAGCGCTACAGGTGTTGTGTGTGGAGGGG
>NW_025371038.1:0-1144 GCF_016433145.1 Gracilinanus agilis | reverse complement strand
CACCTGCTCATTTGGGCTATGATGAGTGGTTCACAGGTGGCAAAGCTGGAGGGGAGGGGAGCACTCAGAATACTCCCCTCATTCTCTCCACATGCATAACATTGTTCACCCATGTCTCTGCCCAGAAACCGAATGGGAGTGCTTTCTCCCTTCCCTGTCTGGGGGAAAGGGGGCACAAGGCACTAGGTCTGGGAGGATCAGGGCACAACATGCAGTCTCTAAAAGGTTCACCATCACTGGACTAGGTGATCTTTAAGGTACCTTAAAACTCTAAGTTCTCTGATAATTTCAGATGCAATGGTACTTAAGTAAAACAAATAATATATAATTTTCTCTCTTTCTCTCTCCCTCACTCTCCCTCTCTCTCCCTCCCTCCCTCCCTCCCTCCCTCTCTCTCTCTCTCTCTCTCTCTCTCTCTCTCTCTCTCTCTCTCTCTCTCTGTCNAGGAAGGAAGGAAGGAAGGAAGGAAGGGAGGGAGGGAGGGAGGGAGGGGAGAAAGAATCAGATTGGGAATCAGAAGACCTAGATTGGAAACTGGGCTAGTATATATTACTATTTAATATTCTATGGCCTTGGTCACACAACTGGGAAGTTATTACTAGACCAAAGTTACTTCACTTATAATGTGATAGTGATAGACTAGGTCTGTGATGTCAAATGTGCACTATTGCCCACCAGAGTTTGTTACTAGAAAGCCAAAGGGACTTAGGCAGACCTGTTCCCCTCCCTATCTCCACCTTGTCTGTGGACATTTTTTCACATCACCTGCTCATTTGGGCTATGATGAGTGGTTCACAGGTGGCAAAGCTGGAGGGGAGGGGAGCACTCAGAATACTCCCCTCATTCTCTCCACATGCATAACATTGTTCACCCATGTCTCTGCCCAGAAACCGAATGGGAGTGCTTTCTCCCTTCCCTGTCTGGGGGAAAGGGGGCACAAGGCACTAGGTCTGGGAGGATCAGGGCACAACATGCAGTCTCTAAAAGGTTCACCATCACTGGACTAGGTGATCTTTAAGGTACCTTAAAACTCTAAGTTCTCTGATAATTTCAGATGCAATGGTACTTAAGTAAAACAAATAATATATAATTTTCTCTCTTTCTCTCTCCCTCACTCTCCCTCTCTCTCCCTCCCTCCCTCCCT
>NW_025371037.1:0-1025 GCF_016433145.1 Gracilinanus agilis | reverse complement strand
GCCTAATTGGGATCTAGTTTCCTTTTAACTCAATTTTAATTTTTAGGAAACTACATTCTTCCTTGAGCTTTTGTATTTCCTATATCATTTGGGCCATTCTAGTCTGTAGGAAGTTGTTTTCTTCAATACATTTTTTTAACATTTATTAATATTCATTTTTAACATTGTTACATGATTCATGCTCCTACTTTCCCCTTCACCCCCCGCAATCCCCCCACTCATGGCCAATGCACATTTCCACTAGTTTTGTAATGTGTCCTTGATCAAGACCTATTTCCAAATTGTTGGTAGTTGCATTGGTGTGGTAGTTTCGAGCCCACACCCTCAATCATGTCCACCTCGACCCATGCNTTTAAGTATATTCATAATTAAAATATCATATATATATATATATATATATATATATATATATATATATATCTTTCAGGAGATGATCAATGGATTCTTTCACGTTCAATTTTCCCCTCTTGCTCTGGGATGTCAGGGCAGTTTTCTCTGATGATTTATTTTAATATGGTGACATGATTTTTTTTAAATCAAAGCTTTCAGTTATTCTGATGATTGTTAGATCATCTCTCTTGAACTCTGTTTTCTAGATTAGTTTTTTTTCCAGTGAAGCATTCAAGATTTTCTTCTAGTTTTTTCAATCTTTCGATTTTATCTTAGTTTCCTGACGCCTAATTGGGATCTAGTTTCCTTTTAACTCAATTTTAATTTTTAGGAAACTACATTCTTCCTTGAGCTTTTGTATTTCCTATATCATTTGGGCCATTCTAGTCTGTAGGAAGTTGTTTTCTTCAATACATTTTTTTAACATTTATTAATATTCATTTTTAACATTGTTACATGATTCATGCTCCTACTTTCCCCTTCACCCCCCGCAATCCCCCCACTCATGGCCAATGCACATTTCCACTAGTTTTGTAATGTGTCCTTGATCAAGACCTATTTCCAAATTGTTGGTAGTTGCATTGGTGTGGTAGTTTCGAGCCCACACCCTCAATCATGTCCACCTCGACCCATGC
>NW_025371036.1:0-1028 GCF_016433145.1 Gracilinanus agilis | reverse complement strand
AAATATCCTGCTATCATAGAGGAAGGATAGTATAGTGACAAGAAAGCAGTTCTTAGAATCAGGAGGACCTGGGTTCCAGCCCCTACTTCTGATATATCTTGTCCAAGTGACTCTGGCCATGTCTTTTAAGCTCTTGGCTTTAAGCAACTCTTTAAGACTATAAGCTGTAAAGAAGGTAATAGAGAATACCTTTATCTGAATTCTCATCAACAATCAAAATCCAGATCTAGTCCTAAGCCAAATAGAAACCTTCACCCTCTGTCTTCCAGGCTATGAACAGTTTGGTTTTTGTTGTTTTTTTTTTGCCTCAGGTTATAAACAATTTCTTCCCCCCCACCCCATGCAGTATTCCACAAAGAGTAATGTCCATTGATATATATATATATATATATATATATATATATATGTGTGNGACTTTGGGTATGAGTTTGACTTTTCTAGCTTAGATCAATGATCTGTTTAGGTGAATTACAAAATTCACCTAATATATAAATTATATATATATATATATATATATATAAATAAATAAAGATGCATCTCTTGTACACTAGTTTTTTGAACCTGGAGATCGTCTGAAAAGTTCATTCTTCTCTCATACCACTTTCTAGAAAGCCTGAAAATATCCTGCTATCATAGAGGAAGGATAGTATAGTGACAAGAAAGCAGTTCTTAGAATCAGGAGGACCTGGGTTCCAGCCCCTACTTCTGATATATCTTGTCCAAGTGACTCTGGCCATGTCTTTTAAGCTCTTGGCTTTAAGCAACTCTTTAAGACTATAAGCTGTAAAGAAGGTAATAGAGAATACCTTTATCTGAATTCTCATCAACAATCAAAATCCAGATCTAGTCCTAAGCCAAATAGAAACCTTCACCCTCTGTCTTCCAGGCTATGAACAGTTTGGTTTTTGTTGTTTTTTTTTTGCCTCAGGTTATAAACAATTTCTTCCCCCCCACCCCATGCAGTATTCCACAAAGAGTAATGTCCATTGATATATATATATATATATATATATATATATATATGTGTG
>NW_025371035.1:502-1118 GCF_016433145.1 Gracilinanus agilis | reverse complement strand
TCAATGTATACTCATTCCACTTCTGCTCATCTCACTTTGCATCACTTTATACTGATCTTTCCCTGTTTACTTGTATGTCTCCTGTTTGTCATTTTTTTCTGGCGCTGTAACATTCTGTTGCACTAAGATACTGTAATTTATTCAGCCATTCTCCAGTTGTTGGACATGCAGGCTCTTTCCAAAAAAATTTTTTTTTGATTTATAAATAGAGCAACTGTGACTATCTTTGTCCAGATAGTCCCTTTCCCCCCTTTCCCTGATATCTTCAGGATAAAGTCCTTGCCATTGAATGAAAGGGTTGACAGGTTTCCTGCCTTTTTTCCACAAATGACTGTATCCTTTCCAAATAAAGTGCCCCAATCCTAGTCCCAAAGGAATGTGGCCCGTTACTGGGACAAAGACCGAGATAGGCTTCTCAGAAGGGGAAGCTTCTCTCTACTAGGGCCCAGCCTTCCTTATCTAAGGGTCACACTCCAGTGCTAAGACCACATCTCTGCCCAGAATCTCTGACCTAAACTAGAGCCCCCAGGGTTGAATGAAGATGGGCCGATTGACAGTGACAGGCACCAATGGGGGGGGGAGGGGGCGATGGAGAGAGGGGAGGGAGGAAGGGGGA
>NW_025371035.1:0-420 GCF_016433145.1 Gracilinanus agilis | reverse complement strand
TTTCTCATATAATCATACTCAATGTATACTCATTCCACTTCTGCTCATCTCACTTTGCATCACTTTATACTGATCTTTCCCTGTTTACTTGTATGTCTCCTGTTTGTCATTTTTTTCTGGCGCTGTAACATTCTGTTGCACTAAGATACTGTAATTTATTCAGCCATTCTCCAGTTGTTGGACATGCAGGCTCTTTCCAAAAAAATTTTTTTTTGATTTATAAATAGAGCAACTGTGACTATCTTTGTCCAGATAGTCCCTTTCCCCCCTTTCCCTGATATCTTCAGGATAAAGTCCTTGCCATTGAATGAAAGGGTTGACAGGTTTCCTGCCTTTTTTCCACAAATGACTGTATCCTTTCCAAATAAAGTGCCCCAATCCTAGTCCCAAAGGAATGTGGCCCGTTACTGGGACAAAGAC
>NW_025371034.1:0-4242 GCF_016433145.1 Gracilinanus agilis | reverse complement strand
GAGCCCCCGGGTTGGAGGTCAGCGCGGCTCCTGCTCTTCCTCGTCAGTGTGGGCGGTAAGTGTCCCCTCCCCCCCGGCCAGTGACCGAACAAAGCCGGGGACCCCCTTTCCCTCCCGCTCCCCCCCTCCCCGGTCCCGAGGCCTCCCCCGGGACGGACTGAGGAGATCCCAGCTCCGCGGGGCACACAAAGGCGGCGCTTGTGCTCCCACCTGCCTGGGAGCAGCGGAGTTGTCCTGGGTTTGAGGGCCCGGGGCTCCCCCCGGGAAACAAACCTGCTTCCCAACCCTCTGTCCCTCCGCCTTCCATCCCCCCAAAAGAGGAAAAAGTGTTGGAGGGAACAGAGCCTCCCTTTCCCGTGGACTGTTGTTTGACTTCTCCCCATCCTCTCAGGAAGTTGTCTCCACCGGAGACCACCGAGGCTGTCTCTCTCCAAACCCCTTTGCCCCCGGTGTTCACGGGCTCTCTTCTCCCTAGTCTTAGAGGCAGAGGTTCACTTGGTTTGGGCATGCGGTATCCTAGTCACTTGAGAGAAGCCTTCTTACACAGGAAGGCCTGCAAATAGTTTCCAGCCCCACCTCACTCTGCCCTTTGAGTGATTTACCTTTTTTTATCTTTATGGAAGAGCCCGGGAACTCCAGAGTCCCGTTGTTACTTCAGCATCCTTGATACCCTCTAATTTTGTCCCACTTTATTTCTTAGTCTTTGAAATGGGATAGAGATAACCTCTTTTTTCTTTCTGTGGTTAGTAAAGGAAAGGGAGAATTTACAAAAATCTCAAAATTTAAAGCTTACCAAAAAGGCTGGGAAGAGTATCGTGTGTAACCAGTGAATATAGTTTAGTGGAAGCAGGACTGGGAGGGACAAGTTCCATCTGACTCTGTGACTTGTTCAAGCTTCTTAACTAAGATCTGACTACTCACTACACTTGAGAACAGCACTTAAAATACGTAGAGTTGAATAGAAAAACAATGCAAAAATCAATTTAAATCTGTTTTGGAATTATTATGTCTGTCTTAAATACAATCCACTTGAACAGTTTATCTTCTCAGAAGATTCCAGAAATTATATGTCACAGATGAGCATTGTGTAGGCTTTTCTGAAAATATCCACCAGTATTCTCATGTGATAGCTGTCTTAACTCTTGGCAAGTTATAAAGTATTATATAGTAAAATTATTTATTTAAAGTGGCTTCCACAGTTTCTTGCTTCTTAGCAGTCTTTTAGAAGTTCTTTCAAATAGATGATTCTTAGCCGTCATGGCTATGTTGTATTTTGTATTTGAGGCAGCAGTTTCTATGTTTAAAAAAACTGGTCTTGGATTAAGAAGTTCTCATATAGAATTCCATCTTTAAGTACTAGCTCTCTGACTGGTTTTGAAGCATTTAAGTTTATTGAACCTTATTTTCTTCATCTATAATATGGTTATGATAATACTTCTACAGTGCTTCCCAAGAGTTTTTAGAAAGGTATTTTGTAAACCTTATACTTTTTCTTTTTAAGAGTAATACATGATTTCTGATTGTGCATTGTGTGAGTTAGTGGTAATCTATATGTTAGTGGTTGTAATTCTGGGTTTTATACCAGAGATCATCAAGTCACCTTGTTCCTTTTAGCTTAAAGGTGTATAGGACTTTGATCACTATAGTATTTGGATTTTTGGAGGGTTAGTTCAAACTGTGGTGGGCCTGGGCTGCTCTTGAAGCAAGGAGAAAGAGGGAAGGAGTGGTAGTTGTCAGATTTAATCTGAGAATTTGGGTAAACTCAACTATATCCTTGGCTAAACAAAGCCAAGCCATTGATTTGAATTGGCAGGTTACCCTAGACTAGAAGAGATAACTGTATTGGTTTGCCTTAGGTATCACTATATTTAAAAAAAATCTTTATCCCTTGAGTTTATACTGAAATTAGTTTAACCTCTAGGGATGGAACATAGGTAATGTGTATGTAGGCTATTTGCTTTCCTGCATGCCCCTTCTCTGCTTCCTTTATACATATATTCATCAATTGAATCTACTAAAAAATGAAGTTTTACATTAAGTAAAATGGAGTATTTTAGTTTGCAAGTGTTTTTCCAGGTATAGCAGAAGAAAAGAAGCTAAACACACTTGTCTAAAAATATGTTTGCCAAACTTGAGTATAGTAATAAAAGGTGTATTGTTTTTTTTTTTTAACTAGCAATGGATTATAGCAAGCATTACTTCCCCAAACCATGTAAAAATTTCAATATGCAAGAAAAGAGGAGGAAGAGCCAGGCAGACCATTTAGCAGTGCCTCCCCTGGGATGAAAGGAAACTATTGCCCTATATCTATCTGGGAAACCTTTGTATTTGTACATTTTCTTTTTTCATTCTAGCCAGACAAAACTGGGCTCATGTTAAAATCTAAAGACTGGAATGTTACTCTGTCTTGAAAAATATTCCTTGAATTTCTAGGACTTCGTTTTTTAAAAGCACTTTCTGACTAGCATAAATGTCTTCAAAAGCAATTCTAATGTTCCTTAAAATTCTTCCCAGTAACTATAGCATGGTTCCAGCCATGAAAACCATGATGTTTAGTTTATATTTCTACCATTTCCATTTCTAACTGCTTCATACAGTACTTTCTTAGCTATCAACTTTAATGTTGTATAGCTTTGACTTTTACTTTGATGGCTCTTTGAAACATTTCATATGCTTGCCTTATGTGCTTTTCTGCATTTATTTGTTTTGGCATACATATTCTCACATGACCATTATGGGTGAATTCATATGTGTGTGGCTTTGATACTTACAAGTAGCTTTTCTAAACTCCAAAGTCTTATTTAGAATCTTTGTGGATTATTATATAAAGCAGGTTTTTTTTTTCTTTTTGAAGAAATAGCTGGATAGGTGCAATTTCCAGCCAACAGTTGCTATGTCTTGACAGTGTTGAAGCTTCAAAGGAATTATAAGCAAAGGGACTAAATTGCAGGAGCATGCTCTTTGGCTTATCTGTAGTTTGTAGTTTGGAAAGGACAAGAACACTAGTGATAACCAAATTCTTTCTACTCTGCTGATACTACTAGCTGTAGGAGAAAGGGACTGGATGAGTGATTTTATTGGTACATAGGAAACTCTTAGATAAAGAAATTTCTTTTACCCATGCAGATTGTCTCCTACCTGCAATTTAGAATCCTCAGAATAGTTAAGGCCCAGGATCACATTAGTTATGTCAGAGTAGGACATATGAACCCAGGCTTTAAAATGAGCTCTCTGTTCACTATGGCCACACTCTTATGATTATTAATACTTTTTTTTTAAGTACTTCCTAGAGTCCTAGATGTTTTCTAGGGATATCAAGTATCCTTTAGAGTAGTCTTGTTTCTATCCATTGGTATCCCCTTACTTAGCAAATGAAATAGTTTTATTGGTTTTCAAAGCCCCTTTTCTCCCAGATGAAAAGTTTAATATTTGGTTGTTTTATGTATATGTATATCACTGAGCAGTATGTGCAGAAAGTTTCAGGATTTTGTATTTGTATTTTGATTGTTTAACCTAAAGAAGAATAAGAAATGTTGCCTTGCAGTGAATATTTGGTAGAAAATGAGACTTTCCCTTGATATATGATGGTATTCATCAATAAACTGATTATCAACAATAATGTTTTTTGCTGACTTTTCAAATTAATTCAACAAAGATTATGATGTCTCTGCACTATGCACATTATGTTAAATGCTGTGGGGAAAATAAATGACCTTAGTTCCCTACCTAAGTTTAAAGTCTTTTGCATGTCAGCCGGTCAGTCAGCATTTATTAAATTCCTGCTATGTGCCAGATCAGTGCTAAGCTTTGGAAGATGTAAAGAAAGACAAATAGTCCTTTCTGTCTGGGAGCTCACAATCTAATGGGGGGGAACAGCATGCAAACAACTATACACAAACAAGATGTATACAAGATAAATAAATAATTCAACAGAGGGAGGAGTCTAGAATTAAATGATTTGACAAATGCTTCCCATAGAATATAGGGTTTTAACTTAGACTTAAAGGAAACCAAGAGGTGAAGATGAGGGGGAGAATATTCCATACATGAGGGCCAGCCCAAGGAAAATGACTGAATAGAGACAGGAGGTCCTAGGTTCAAATCTGGCTTCAGACACTTCCCAGCTGTGTGACCCTGGGCAAGTCAATTGACTCCCATTTCCTACCCTTACCACTCTTCTGCCTTGGAGCCAATACACAGTATTGACTCCAAGATGGAAGGTAAGGGTTTTTTAAAAAAAAT
>NW_025371033.1:2759-2838 GCF_016433145.1 Gracilinanus agilis | reverse complement strand
CTGGGTTCAAATCCGGCCTCAGACACTTCCCAGCTGTGTGACCCTGGGCAAGTCACTTGACCCCTGTCTCTTATACACA
>NW_025371033.1:0-2701 GCF_016433145.1 Gracilinanus agilis | reverse complement strand
CACACCATGGGGCAGCTGGGTAGCTCAGTGGATTGAGAGCCAGGCCTAGAGACGGGAGGTCCTGGGTTCAAATCCGGCCTCAGACACTTCCCAGCTGTGTGACCCTGGGCAAGTCACTTGACCCCCACTGCCCACCCTTACCACTCTTCCACCAAGGAGCCAATACACAGAAGTTAAGGGTTAAAAAAAAAGATTCTCCTACTTTTAAATCTATGACCCTATCATTCTACCAGTAGGACCTGGGGTGAATCACGTTGGGTCTTAACTTCCTTCAACTCTAATTTGAGGGGGTGGATTACATGGGCCTCTGATATTCCTCCCAGCTCTAAATCTGGTTCTGACTCTGGATTTATATCCTGTCTCTGAGGCTTCCTACTTGTGTGGCATTGAGTGAATCAATTGAGTTTCTCTGGGTCTCAGTTTCTCCATGTGTAAGATGAATAGAATAGACTAGATGCTCTCTTAGGTACCTCCTAGTTCCAGATTTAGGATTCTGTGCAAGGCTGGTGACATTTTCCAAAATTAGGCATATCACCCAAAGGAGCTTTCTTTTCCTGCATGAGACACTGAATTTGTTAGAAACTCAGTGTTTCCAATAGAAACCAGTCTCTGTAAAGAACTCTCTTCATCCTTAGCTGTGGTCCTTGTGGAAACTATCCTGTAAGCTTAAAAATTAATATACAACATCTCCAAGTATTATATTTAATAATATTTATTAATAATAGCTTGAAGTAAAGGAAAATAAAAAGCTAAAGTAAAGAGGGAGCTAACCTAGCTGTGGTCGTGAGAGAAGAGAGCGAAGAGGCAGGGTTACAGCCAACTTATTTACCAAATAAGTAAGGACACAAAGTGGACAAAGGGAAAAGGATTCTGGGAGGAGAAAAATAGTTCTGGGAGATGGAGTCCAAGGGTTCAAGATTTCTAATTACACAACCCTTTGTACCCTGAGGATGTTGATGAGCATAGTTCTCAGAGGATGCTTGAGACTGAGTGGAACAGGGCTTGATGTTGGAGACCAAAGGTCTAAGGCAGTGTTAAAAAGATGGGTCAACCTTAATCCTTAATTAATTACTAATTAATCTTCCTCACAACAGCAGTGATTCCCAAAGTGGGCGCCACCGCCCCCTGGTGGGTGCTGCAGCGATCAAGGAGAGCGGTGATGGCCACAGGTTTTAATTGCTATTAAAATTTAAAAAAAAAATTACTTTCCAGGGGGCTAAGTAATATTTTTTTCTGGAAAGGGGGCCGGAAGGCCAAAAAAGTTTGGGAACCACTGGATTAAGGGAAACTAGGTCTTAGGGTCTTAGTGTCTTAGGTACGCTTGTTATCCTTCTACTCCAAGAGGACCAAAAAGACATCATTGACGATGTCTTGACTTGAACATAAATTGTATTTAAGTGAGGCAGAGTTGTACAGGGTTGTCGGTTTTACCCCTTCTTCTAGAGTCATCAAAGTCCAGCGGATAACCCCGGCTTCTTCAGTGTCTGACCAAACTCTGGGAACTCCACAAGCATTTGCTTCCATTGTCTTCATGGCCGATGGAACAAGCTGCTCTCATTCACCCCTTCTGCGATGGGCGTAACTTAGGTACAAGGTTGAAAGCAACCTTAGGGCCTCTCTTGTGCATCTCTCTAACTTTACAGATGAGGAAACCAAAGCCAGAGATGTGCCTTGCCCAAGGTCACTCAGTCTGTAAAAGTCAGACGTGGGATTTACACTCGGCTCCTTGGTCTCCAAGTCCAAAGCTCTTTCTAGGGAACCATTAGGGTTCCAGAGAACATCTCGGAATATATTTTTCGTGTGCCACGTGTTCATTGGTTTTAGAGAAAGAAGAAAGAGAGGCTGTGCTCAGAATAACCCTCCAATGGCTGTATCACCAGGCCATTTTTACAGATAAGGAACAGAGGTGAACTCATTTATTCAGTGTCACGCTGCGTTCCCAGAGCACGAAGCAGGGCACAGCTCCCTCCTTGTGGGCATCTGAATCTTGTCTGTCCCTCCCCGCCACCAATTTGTTTCACAGCGGTCTCGTTTTGCCGAGTTTTCCATGGTCTCAGCTCCATTCTGATTGTGGTTGTTCCTGTCTTTATGAGATGAAAAAGGAGGAGGGTGGTGGCAGGGGGAGGAAGGGGGAAGCGAGACAGGAATAATTGGCCAAGAGCTCGTAATTTCTGTTTTGATTCACTAAAAGTCTCAGAACCCACAAATATTCCATCTAGGATTTATCTATGACGCTGGCAGTCTTAGCCGCTCTCACACTCATTACAGCTCAATGACTGGAAGGGACAAGATTTCTTGTCATCTCTCATCCCAGGGAATCCAGTTCAGTTAGCCGTGCTCTGCTCCCAAACAAGGGCTTAAGATGCCCGAAATGAGGAAGTAGGAAGCCCGGCAGCGCATGCCTTGGTGGCCACTGGCTCCAGAGATTTATTAGCTGTGGAGAGCACGAAGCCTCTTCTTCCTCTAGACAACAAGCAACTTGTCCAGCCCTGGGGCTGAGAGGCTTCTGAGGAGCCAGAGAGAATTCTGGAATGGGATGAGACTTCAAGGGATCACTCCATTCATTCCTAACACGAGTCCAGGCAGATAGCTGTATTAGTCTTCAAGGGAAAGGATTTCAGATGGGAAATGGTGCCCGTGCCCTTGAACCCAGGGCACCAGGAATAAGTTCTTGAGAGTCCTCTGTTGTACTGACCTTTCC
>NW_025371032.1:0-1796 GCF_016433145.1 Gracilinanus agilis | reverse complement strand
ATTAATTATTATACATTATATAAAATAGTATAATTATATTATTAGAAAAATATTATTAATAATAATAATAACAACCACCAGAGTGGTTACATGAATTCTAATTTTTCCCCCCAAAGCCTCCTATCTCAACTATTTCCACTAGATGGCAGCATCAGAACATTTTAAAATTCTGCTTCTCAAATGACTACAAATTTTTTTAACTCCATAAGTTTTATAATATAAGCTTAAGTTTTATTTATATAATTATAATTCTATAACATTATAGAATACTAATATAATGCTACAGAATTATAATTCTAAAATACTAAGTGCCTTACTTGCTAATCATAAATAAATACCCACAACTGGGCTTTAGTTAGTAAAATGGAAAGTTAGGATGCATAAAAGAAATCTGATAAGGCAACCTGGATATAAATAAGGACCTGGGTNTACAGAATTATAATTCTAAAATACTAAGTGCCTTACTTGCTAATCATAAATAAATACCCACAACTGGGCTTTAGTTAGTAAAATGGAAAGTTAGGATGCATAAAAGAAATCTGATAAGGCAACCTGGATATAAATAAGGACCTGGGTTCAAATCCCACCTCCCCTATTTATATGACCTGTGGGCCTCAATTTCTTCATCTGTGAAATAAAGGAACTGGATTAGATGTCTTCTAGATCTTTTATTCTAAGCATTACTTTCCAGGATCCCAAACAACAATCCCCTTTTCATCTATATCACTGGTAGTGTCTGTCCATGACAAACAACTAGCTATAAACAGGCATTCTGTAATAATGGAAAATGTATAGAGTGGACATGATAAACCAGCACCTGGATCCCTGATGTCATTCCACTATATTACATTGTCCCACATAGCATGATGTTTCTCAAAATAATGGGAACACATCTGGGTTTCCCATCCTAACTATGCTATCCTATTCTAACTTTGCTTTCTTTCCTAAAATGAATTTATGAATGAGATCACAGGTTCAGTCAACAGAGCAAATGCTAAAAAAAAATCTGATAATTTGTAATGAAGTTCTTGGGAAAAGTTTAAGTCAAATTAATTAACTGTATTGTTTTCTCTGGTACAAAGACATTTCCCTGGAATACTGTGATATGGATAAACCTAGATTATTGTTTTATCCATCTAAGAAGTTCTTAAACTTGGAGCCTCTCGACTTCTTTAGAAATATTTTTATAACTATTTCAATACAGTGGGTTTCCTTTGTAATCAGATTTCATTTTATTCATTTAAAAAACATTATTCTGAAGAGATTTGTAGATTTCACCAGATGGATAGAGGTATCCAAGATATTGTTACAAACTTCCAGTTTAAGTGAACACCATTCACACAGAGCAGCCTTTTAGAATCGAATTCTCTCACATATATTTAATAATTTGAAATCAAAATGTCAGATCATGGCTTTTAAGAATTTCAAAACCTACGTGTGTGTGAAAATGAGGACTTACCTAATCTGTGAATAGTACCTTTCCTTGTGTCATTTTGTCTATAAGTGTGCAAGCTGATAGAACATATAACCCAAATGAGAGCAGGGACTGTCTTAAAGAGATGGGGAAGGATCCCCATCATCAAAGGATAAAAGCTACATACTTAGCAATATTTAATAAATACTTGTTTAGTTGTTTTAAATCAACTGATATTCAATTAACTAACTAATTGATATTTAATAGCTACTATAACATTATGGTATATAATATATCATTATACTATATAACATATATTACTACATATAATAATCAAAATACTATATAATCTATAAACTATATACTAAATATATCATTATAC
>NW_025371031.1:0-1123 GCF_016433145.1 Gracilinanus agilis | reverse complement strand
TGCTCTCATTCACGTGGTCAGTGTATGCCATAGGCAGGGCAAGATGGGAACTTTTGTTTTCCTGACTATGAGACTGGCTCTCTAGCTACTGCAATACATTGTCTGGGCTGTTCTAGATAAAAATATAACATACAGAATAGTAAAAAAAATTAACATAACAATAGGCACTCTAAATATGAGATCCTGATCTAGCAACCCAACAATGATAAAGATGATTGTAAGTGACTTGCATTTATTATCACTTTAAGGGTTCTAAAGTTTAACGTGTTTTTACCCTGTGATGAAAGTCCCTGGGGTATTATTGCTCCCATTTTCTAAATCAAGAACCTTAATATCAGAGAGGTTAAGTGACTTGTCCTGGGTCACACAGCTAGTCAGTGTCAGTGGTAGGATTTGATCCTAAGTTTCATCTGGTTCCCAGTTCAGCATTACTTCCACCATNTTCCTTGTGAGCAGATATATTTTTTTAATATCACCAGTGCTTGGCACAATGCCTGGCACATAGTAGGTGCTATGTGCTAATGCTTGACTGAAAAGATCTAAAAGTTTTACTGTGGCTCTACTTAGTTTGGACCTGTATTTTCTTTTGCATAAGGAATTCAAAGTGAGAAAACTCTATCAATGGAAGTCAGTAGCTATTTTCTAACTTGTCATTTAAGAGAGGGATAGTGAGAGGTTGAGTCAGTTGCTCTCATTCACGTGGTCAGTGTATGCCATAGGCAGGGCAAGATGGGAACTTTTGTTTTCCTGACTATGAGACTGGCTCTCTAGCTACTGCAATACATTGTCTGGGCTGTTCTAGATAAAAATATAACATACAGAATAGTAAAAAAAATTAACATAACAATAGGCACTCTAAATATGAGATCCTGATCTAGCAACCCAACAATGATAAAGATGATTGTAAGTGACTTGCATTTATTATCACTTTAAGGGTTCTAAAGTTTAACGTGTTTTTACCCTGTGATGAAAGTCCCTGGGGTATTATTGCTCCCATTTTCTAAATCAAGAACCTTAATATCAGAGAGGTTAAGTGACTTGTCCTGGGTCACACAGCTAGTCAGTGTCAGTGGTAGGATTTGATCCTAAGTTTCATCTGGTTCCCAGTTCAGCATTACTTCCA
>NW_025371030.1:367-3182 GCF_016433145.1 Gracilinanus agilis | reverse complement strand
AGCTGGGGGAGAGAGAAAGTGTGAGGCTCGAGCCCTCTCCCCTCATTTAAAGCTGTGGCCCGTGGTCTCCTTTTTTTTAAATAAAACCCTTACTTTCTGTCTTAGGGTCAATACTGTGTATTGGTTCCAAGGCAGAAGAGCGGTCAGGGTAGGCAATGGGGGTCAAGTGACTTGCCCAGGGTCACTCAACTGGGAAGTGTCTGAGGCCAGATTTGAACCCAGGACCTCCCGTCTCTGGGCCTGGCTCTCCATCCACTGAGCCACCCAGCTGACCCCTGGTTTCCTTTTGAATGGAGGGGCCATTGAGCTCTGAGCCAGATCAGCCCAAGGCCAGGAGACCTGAGTTCAAGTTCTGGCCCCACCGAGGATTCACTGCATGATCTTGGGAACATCCTTTCTCCTCTCCTCTATAAATGACGGAGCTGGACTAGATCACCTCTGAGGTCTCCCCTTGAGCTCTGATATTTCCTGTTCGAAGGGTCCTCCCAGCTCTGATTTTCCATGGTTCTACCCAACTCCCCCACAGGGATTTTTGCCCCCAGCAGTGACCTGGTGTGGAAGTTTTGCACGTTCACGTTCCGGTAGGGCGCTGTCTTCCGCTGGCACCACAGCAGCAAGCCTTCTTTGGCAGAGGTCTCTGGGAGCAGGCAGAGGAGAGGGAGGGGTGTGAGGGCAGAAGGATCAGCGGGCACAGGCCCAGGATCCCCGCTCAGCCCGCTGCTCACCCTCCACGGAGATGTCCTGGATGGCAAAGCGAAGGATGATGGTCCAGATCATCCCCAACGTCATCTTCAGGTTCCCATCCACGATCTCTGTGGGGAGAGTCGGGTCAGCGAGAAGGAGATTGAGCTCGATCGTTCTCTACATCCTCCTCCCCCAGCACGGGCCTTGGCCCTGGCACCTCACCTTCAGCCCCAATGGACACGAGCTTGACCCCTTTGCTGGCAATGAAGTCCAGGGCCTTGTTGACGTTGGCAATCTTGTGGAAGCGCATCTTGCCTTTATCTGGCCTGGGCAGCCTCTCCCCTGGGACGTGGGATGGATCGAAGGTCAATGGTGGGCCACCAACGGTCACCGTCTTTTTACTTCAGTTCAGAAATGTTATGAAGCACCTACTGTGTGCTTGGCGCTAGCCTGCCCTCAGGGAGTTTACAATCTAATGGGGGGGGGGTCTCAGGAACTCCCTAGGAAAGGAAAGCGTTCCCACCAGTTCAGGTCAGGGTCTTCTCTGCAATTTAAAGCCTTAGAGCAGAGGGGTCAAACACGCTTGAGGTCACACGCGGCCACAGCACTCCTGAGGGCTGCTGGAACCAGCTTAAAATCACGCTAAGGAACTATTTAACAAAATCAAAATTATGTTAGTATGGCTTAGCGGCCACCATATGCATTTGAGTTTGACATCCCTGGTGGAGCGCAGTATTCACACAGCTGGGATATGTCAAAGAGGGGACTTGAAGAGGCTGGCTCTCATCTCTGATGCCAGACTGCTTTTCAAAGGGAAAGGGAGGGGGGGAAGAAGTCACATAAATAATGAGAGAGGAGATAATATACAAGGGAGTCTACTTGCCAAGACACACATAGGAAGTATATGAACACAATTATAAAACACTGTATGGATCTAAATATTCTGGCTACGTTCATTGCTCATGGGAAGTCTGAGCCAATACAGTAAAATGGCATTGCTACCAAATTAATTTACTTATTTGCAGTCCTGATGACTGAACTACTAAAGAATTAAGTTATAGAAGAAGAAAAAATAACGATGAAATTCTTCCAAAGGAACAAAAAGTCAAGAATTGCAAAGGAGATAAAAAACAGCAAACAAGGGAAGGAAGAGTAGTAGGAGCAGATCTCAAACTATACTACAAAGCTGCAATTATTAAGACAATTTGGTACTGGGTAAGAAACAGAGGTTGGTCCGTGGAACAAATTCGGTACATATTACACAAAAGCAAATGAACACAGTAATCAAGTGTTTGATAAACCCACATAGATCAGCTACCAGGGCGAGAATTCATTATTCAGCAAAATCTATTAGGAAAACTGGCAGAAACTAGGTATAGACTAACACCTCACACCATATACTATGATGAGCTCTAAATGAGTGCATGACAGATATAAAGTGTGATATCATAAACAAATTCAAAGAGCAAGGAAGAAATTATGGACAGGAGAAACACTCATGACAAAAAGCATAGAGAAGACCAAAGATTAATACAGTTCTGATGACATGAAATTTAAGTCTCTGTACAAACAAAGCCAATTCATCTAAAATTAAAAGAGAAGCAGGTAAGTAACTGGGAAAAAAATCTTTGCATCAAGTTTCTCCAAAATTTCTCATTTCTAAAAGAGGCATCTAATTCACATGTATAAGAACAAAAGCTATTCCCCAATTGATAAATAGTTAAAAGATATAAATAGACAGTTTTCAGAAGAGAAATCCAAGCTGATAACATCAATAGCCATATTAAAAATGTTCCATATTACTAATAATTAAATAAATGTAAATTAAAACAACTAGTGTCCCCCCCCACTCTTTAGATTGTTAAAGTTTACCCAAAAAGGGAAAATAAATGCTAGAGCAGCTCCTGAATGTACTGTTGGTGGAGATATGAACTAGTCCAGTCATTCTGGAAAGCAATTTGGAACTATGGCCAAAAAGCTATTAAACTGTCTTTGACCCAGGGATACCACTACTAATTCTATACTCCAAAAAGATCAAAGAAAGAAGAAAAAGATCCATATGTGCAAAAATGTTTATAGCAACTTTTTTTTGTGGAGGTAAAGAAATAGTAGGTCCTAGGACTGACCTCCC
>NW_025371030.1:0-276 GCF_016433145.1 Gracilinanus agilis | reverse complement strand
ACTCTTTAGATTGTTAAAGTTTACCCAAAAAGGGAAAATAAATGCTAGAGCAGCTCCTGAATGTACTGTTGGTGGAGATATGAACTAGTCCAGTCATTCTGGAAAGCAATTTGGAACTATGGCCAAAAAGCTATTAAACTGTCTTTGACCCAGGGATACCACTACTAAGTCTATATTCCAAAAAGATCAAAGAAAGAAGAAAAAGATCCATATGTGCAAAAATATTTATAGCAACTTTTTTTTTTGTGGAGGTAAAGAAATAGTAGGTCCTAGGAC
>NW_025371029.1:0-3109 GCF_016433145.1 Gracilinanus agilis | reverse complement strand
CCTTCCCTCCCTCCCTTCCTTCACTTCCTTCCTTTCCTTCCTTCCTTCTTTTCTTCCTCTCTTCCTCCCTCCTTTCCTCTCTTCCTCCCTTTCTGCTAACATGACCAGAAAGAGGCTTGGACACTGGAAAATCAGATAACATGTATATTCAGAACACTATCTACTTCACAGTCTTTACCCCTCTAATAAATATGTGTCAAGAACCTATAGAAGAAAGGGAATCATACTAAGTAGTAGGATAGATGTGAATTTTATATAAGACACTCATCCATGTTCTGGGGAGCTTATAGTCTAGTAGAGGAAAAAGATAAACAGAGATAATTATAATATACAGTATTGCATCATAACTTCTGCAATTCACTCAAACAGTTCAATGAACATCTATTAAGGATCGACTGTGTGCCAGAAACTTTAGTAGGTTGTAGGGACGCAAAGGTAAGAATGAAAGTAGTCCTTGCCCTCAAGGAGTTTATATTCTCTGGTACAGAGGACACATGTACTTACTGCATTCAAATACATAAACAGAAAATATATACACAAAGTAATTTTTGTCAAATAGGACAGAGAAGATTGTAATGGACTTTAAGAATTAGGAAACATTTGGAAGGGAGGTATCATTTGAGTTGGACAGAATTTTATAGGTAAAGAGAGGGGAATATTCTAGGGAACAGAGTAGTAAGACCAATATATGCAGAGTAGGGAGCACATCCAGTTTGGCATTATTTTAGTATATAATGAAAAGAAAAATCAGAGAGAATATCTGAAAGATAGGGTAGTATCCAGATGGCAGAGCAACTTGAATGCCTGTCAGAGAAGTCTGTCTGGGGCAACTGGGAACCAATGCAGATTTTTGAACAGAGGAGTAACCTAAACTGGTGCGTGCTGAGAGGATGTGGAAAAGCCCACAGTGCTTAAGAACTATCCAGATTATTATTATTAACATCATCATTATTGTCTGATTAGGATAGTCTACATCCAATAAACAAGCTACATTAAGTTGGACTCTTGTGGATCAATGAATTAATCAACAATAATTTATTAAGCACTTAGTGTATGTCAAGGTCTGTACCAAGCACTGTAGACATAAAGAAACCAAAGTAGCCTGTGTCCTGAAGGATCTTACATTCTATTGGTTGAAATCACATGTAAATAGATCATTACACACAAGATTCATAGAGTAGATGAAAGATGTGTTTATAAATGTTTAACAATGGAATCTCTGAAAATGTAAGATGCCCTTTTAAGTTTAATTGGCATTATTAACATTTTTTCCATCACTTCTGCAAGTCTAGACAATCATTCAAACAATAAATCAAGTACTGATTTGTAGCATGTGTTAATTTATAAGTTCTAAATGCTCATATTGAAATTTATACAATTAGAATTTGGAAGCAAGTGGCTTACCCTGAATCAAAAGATAACCCCAGAAGGGATGGCACTACCCAGCTGAGGCTACTGGAAAGGTGATTGAGCAGAATCTTGAAGAAGGCCAAGGAAATGAAGAGGTAAAGAAGGAGAGTGCTCAACATATGGGGACATAATGCTGGACATCATGTTAGGCACAACGTTTTTTGTTAATTAATTAGTTCATTTTTTTATTCATTGTCACACGTGATATTCCTGCCAAAGTAGTCTACTTGTTGTTCACCAAATTTGATATCTCTTCTTTCTGGTCTGTGGGGTTTTTTTTTGCACAATGTTTTGGGCATGCCTCACCATTTCCTTCTACAGGAAGATTTTCCAAATACCTTTCTCCTCCTTCTACTTTATTGACGGTGCTCCATCTCCTAAAACTTTTATGAATGTATTTTTCTGCTTATTTGCTCTATTCTCTCCAGTAGAATGTAAGCTACTTAAGGACAAGACATATTTTTTTTTTATTTTATCTTTGTACCTTAGTGTCCAGTATGGTACCTGTCACATAACAGCATCTTAACAAGTGTTTGTTCTGTGAGAAAGAATTGGTACAAAGATTCCTAGATAATTCACTTGATTAGGGAAAATGGAAGAAATATGGATAATTTGTCAAGGTTATGAGAATAAGGTCAATGATTTTTCCCTTAAAGTAATAGCTGAGCAAAACTTTCAGCACTTTTTAAAAGCCAATCTCCTTGTCAAATATTGCCCATAAGTGTATGAAGCCTTATCTCAAAAGCACCACTTCCCTTAAATGCTGCTGGGTGGAGAGACCTTTGTCCTATTTCTAGGTACTTAACCATGGGCTTTACATAATAAGTCAGAGATCAGTGTTAAATGAGACATCATCAGTCATGCATTTAGGAGATGATGAAACATAAAAGAAAGATGATGGGGGCTGGGGGTCTTATGAGAAAACCAGTCTCAGAGACAGAGCTCAGGGACAGGAGTCAGAGATTCCTTTTACAACTCAGAAAATTCATGATTTCTTCCCTGGAAGATAGACATCGGTAGGCTATTTGGTCAACTGAATGCATCAGCTTTCTTGGGAACATACAGAAGCATTTCAATAGGAGATGAACATCAGCAGAGGCTGCATTATGACACGGCAGCTGTTAAATCTTTAATGGTAATGGCACTGCTGGAGATGGTGACCATGATAGGATCCATATTGGAGGAAGGCAGGCAGTAATCTCAGGTGGTGCTAATGTTGTCCTTATCACTGAGGGTGAAAGATCGCTCAAGCAGTTGGTAATGAGAGCTGACGAAAGCTATTGATTCTGGACCACATCTGAATGGGAAAAGACAATGGTGTGGATGCTTGGGAAATAGCCCATGCAGAGAGCATCACCTCTCTAAAAGTGGATTTGAGGAAGGAGAAATAAAGGACCTAGTATCAACACCTGTTACTAGAGTCACAAACTTAAGTAAGATCAGTTGTCACTGGTGATCCAGTGAAATAGAGAGTAGGCTAGAGTGGATCTTTCCTCTAGTACTGATCCGTTATCCTTCGTAGCAGGAAACTCATTGTTTGACATTGAACAGACCGATTTCTTTGTAGGAGAACACACTACTGGATTATTTAGGAGGATCTGGGCTCCCATCCCAGTTCTGCTACCTGTTACCTGTATGACTTTGGACAAATAACTGTTGGACCTCAGTTTCCCTATTTTTGAAGTGAGTTGGTCAGAGT
>NW_025371028.1:0-5582 GCF_016433145.1 Gracilinanus agilis | reverse complement strand
CTCTCTCTCTCTCTCTCTCTCTAGGGGGAAATGGACAAATTTACCAAATGAATCAACAGAAACCCTATTAGTCAGGGCGAACCTTCTTAATCTAGCAGAAAAACAGTCAACACACAATTCCCTACAGTCTCCTATATGGCCATCACCAAAAGAATGTTGTTTTAATAAGTAATGGATGGGTGACTTCATCCCTGTGGATGCTCCCTTCACTGATATGGACTGTGATCTCTTTTTGTAACTTGGTAGATGGTCTTTGAGGGATGCTGAAGCCAAAAATTTTATTGCTTTTTTAGCCATTTGGATGAGGAAGTTCCCAGGACTTAACTTGGCTGGTCCTTGAATATTAGATATGCAGTCCAGGCTGAGACTCAAAATCTTTTCCACTTGGGAATATCATTCTTTGCTGACTGAGCCTCTGAGAATTCAGGGTCATCTGTATCCACAAGGAGGCATCAGAAGGGAAGTCAGTGAAGGGCCAATTATCACAGTAAATGAAAGTGAAGGTCTTTACAAAACCAGCTCTCTGTTGAGACCACACTGAGTAGAGCAAAGGGCA
The DNA here is from genome assembly GCF_016433145.1 of Gracilinanus agilis. NCBI lineage: Eukaryota > Metazoa > Chordata > Mammalia > Didelphimorphia > Didelphidae > Gracilinanus > Gracilinanus agilis. The sequence continues at coordinate 5,026 of NW_025371028.1, read as the reverse complement.
AAGTAAACAGCAAAATTGAAGGCAGGATAAAGATAAGAAGAAATTGTGCAATTACTTGATTGCTGGTCTTTCCTTCCTAAACCTGCTGTCTAAAATGAAAATTTTGTCTCGATGGGTAATTTCTTTGGTACAGGGAACTCCCAAAGGTGGAAATTCCCATTCTCAACGTGGATTAGCATCCTCTCTGAAACTCATAGTCTTAGAGAGTTACCTAAAGCAGTGAGAGATTAAATGACTACCCAGGATCACACAGTCAATATGTGCCAGAGGTTGGACTTAGATTTACTCCTTCTTGAAGATGAGGCCAACCAGTGTTATTATTATCATCATCACCACTACCACCATCATCATCACTTTCATCATTGTTGCCATTATCATCACTTTCATGACCATCATCATTATATCACCATCTTGATCATCATCATTTTCATCACCATCACCATCACCATCATTATCTGTTCCTTTTCCATTATGGAGGGTTAAATGATTCCTCCTGCTACCATAGCTTATTCAAGAGAAAGTTTCTACTGTGATCCATCTTTATTTGAATCTAAGCAAAAAATCTGCCCAGGACCCTTATTCTCAGCCTCAGTTTCCTAATCTGGAAAATGAAGCTAACAAGGGCACCTCGCTCACTGCTTTTTTCTGCAGACCAAGTTCCCATATGAAAAATGCTTTACAAACCAAAGCACCACATGCATGTAATCTATTATTATATTTTTAATCTCTCCTATGTCATTCTGCCTCCATCATTATTCATTAGAAAAGTTTAATGGGTACTAATTACTCAATTGTCACATAAAGGAGGTCAAAATAGGACCCTGGGAAGCTACTTCAGGAAGAAGACATTTGCTAAGTAGAAAGACAAGAGAGATAAACCAAGAGAGACACTGAATTAGAGAAAAACTCAAGTCAATCAGACTCCATAGCCATTGGGCTCACAGACCACAGAAGGTCCAGGCATTGCTCATCCTGTGCTATCTCTCTTTTCTCTGATCCCTTTAAAACTTTCTCCCCAAAAGTGGCATGCATGGAAGACTATGTCTGTCCAATATATTCACAGACTTTTGGTAGTTTTTCATTTTGCCTTACTTGGGTTTCAGTTTCTAGGAAACCATTTCCCCTCCTCTTTACTTTCTCGTTACAGAGAGATGACCTGATCCAATGTTTTAGACTTCACGTAGCTTTACAATTTTGCCTGACTTGGGTGTCAGTTTCCAGAAAACCATTTTCCTTTTTTCCTTCCCATAATAATTAGGTGACGCAGTACCTGGTGCCTCTTGACCTGGAGTTAAGCAGATTTGAATTCAAATCCAGCCTCAGAAACTAGTTAGCTGTGTGGTAAATTGCCGAACCTCTGTCTGCCTCAGTTTTTTCATCTATAAAATGGAGGCCATAATACTTCCTACAGTTGTCATGAGAATCAGAGATAATAATTGTAAAGTGCTTAGCCCAGTGCCTGACATATTGTAAGCGCTATAGAAATATTAATTGTTGCCATTGTCATTATTAGTATTACCATACAAGGATCATTTCCATGAGATGATTTAGAGATAAAATAAGGAACATATTATGTAGTCACGAAGTGGAACTAGGACTGATCTGTTTTCCCTGATGAAGAGAGTGAAGCCTCTGGACTCCACCAGTACTCTGTGTACTCTTTGAGGACATGGCAAGTACATTTCTGATGCCTGAGTATGAAGGAGGAGGTTGGACTTGTCCCAGCAGTCAATTGTGTCTGCAAAGAGCCTAGAGGCTCATTAGCAATTGAGCGGTCACCAGGCAATGAATTCTCTGGCCATGACAACCCAGGGCACACCTGTGAACAAACACAACCCAAAGAAATCCCTGCTGGAGATCACACAATTTCAAAGGGGCGCAGGATTGGATTTTCAAGCTATCTCAAAGAGGTGGAAAAGAATTCCAAAAGAATGGAAGGGATCATGGCCAGTGCTTTTCCCTCAAACAGCTAATGGAGAAGAAATCCACAAGTACTGGCCCAGATGTTTGGATGAGAGCTCGAGAGGATGCAGACTCTTAGATCTCTGTGAAACCTTCGGGAGGGAAGTCAGCTGTTTGGCATAGCAGAGAGAGCGCTGGACTTGGCACAAGAAGTGCTGAAGTCAAATTCTATCTCACCTAATTACTGGCTTGTGAATCTGGCCAATTCAATTAATCTGTATCAGCTTCAATTTCCTCATCTGGAAAATGGGAATATTAATAACATCTACCTCCTAGGGCTTCTGTGAGGCTTAAGTGAAATCACATATCTAAGATGCTTTGCAAACCTTAATGAGATAGACAAAAAGCTCACATTTTGGTTCCTCAAAGGCAGAAGTCTTTCTTTCTTAAACCCTTATCTTCCATCTTAGAGTCAATACTGTGCATCAGTTTCAAGATAGAAGAGTGATAAGGGCTAAGGAATTGGGGTTATGTGACTTGCCCAGGGTCACACAGCTGGCTTCAGTATCTGAGACCAGATTGGACCAAGGAGCCCTGGTCTTCATGCCTGGCTCTCTATTCACTAAGCCACTTAACTGCCCTGGCAATAATTTTTTTAAACACCTTAAATCTATACCTTTTTGTCATCTCTTATTTATTATGAACTCAACAACCATAAGCATTTAAATATACAGAAAAAAAAACCAAAAAAGCTTATATAAGAAACTATGAGCTCCCATTATATATAGTTTTTTTAAAGAAGTATCTATCTATATAACTATTTAAAATTTAATTGGATAGCAAAGAAAATTCTCTATTGATATCCCCATCTTATCTTTTGTGCATTTAAAATGTCTTATTGATGCTCTTTTCTCATGAGGGTGTATCTGTTCCATGATAAGGCATGGGCCGGCTCTGCCAAAGAACATTTCTCTGTGATACTGCAGAGAGATGAAGATAAAATGCCGCCATCTTCATCACAAATGTCTCCTCTATCCTCTTCCTTCTATTTGGACAACAACTACCCCAGTTCTGGCCCTCGTTGCCTCTTCTCTGAATTATTGACGTAGTCTTTAGTTGACTTCCAAAGTATCCAATCTGTCCCCTCTCGATGCACATTCCTCAAAGATATTTCTAAAGCACAGATCTAGGTTCCATGTCTGATGAAGAAGCTTCCGTGGCCTCCTCTTGGCCTCCTCTGCCCACATAAAACCCTTTACAAGATGGCCCCATGCTATCTTCCTCCTGCTAACCTATCCCCTCCCCAAATGCTTAATGTTCCAACCTGATAGGACTATCTGCTCATCTTTGTCCTTGATATTCCAATTGTTGCCTTGCTTTGGCGTAACCTCGCCTCCGTTTTGAGAAAACTTCCCCCCATTGCCCCTTCTTCTTGGAAGCCTAGCACACGTCAGATGCGGGGCCCTTTAGCAGGTCTTTCTTGATTCCCCAATTATTATGGAATCACAGAATTTGGAGAGGGATGAGAGTAACTATCTAGCCTAGCCCAATCCATACTTGAAATAATTCCTGAAAACAACATTTCCAACAAGTGGTCTTCCAGCCACTCAGTGCTCTCCCCTCTCAAAAATGAATCATGGAGAAACTTGGGGGTCATTCAAAGCACCGGATGCCTTTCCAAAGGCAATCCAGGGTGCTCTCCAACTTGTGTTCTGGGTGGCCAGATCTCATTGTCTTTGGGCAACGTCTCAGTCTGCCCAATAATTGTTCTTCATCTGCTTCATTTTTCCTGCGTGGAGAGTTAGAATGAACTTGTTTACTGGGTAGTTTATCTGGAGCCTTCGCAGTGTTTGGGGGCTGAAGGAAATCTGCTCAAAGGTATGAAGAACAGGGACATCTGGCAGTTCACACCATCCATGGGGAGCCCTTTTCCATCTGAATATTCTCTAGGATGGTGCTGGCACATTCTTTTGGCGGGCAGACGTTTCCTTGGTTTATTGACCCTCTTATTACTGATAATCAGCATCATGAGGAAAAACGGCATCTCTTCCGTGTTTCAGAGAATCCTCCATGATTTCATGCATGCATGGGAAATGCCTTGTGGGAGGAGAGCCTGTAAGGCGGCCTCGCACTCAGCCCAATCTCCTGCCATTTTGTAGTTACCAAGCACTAACCACAGCAGGATCTCCTATTCTGTGTTTACAAAGCCAGGGGAAGCGGCATTTTCACTTTTGTGAGGTGGGGAGCTTGATGGGAAAACAAACCTAGAAACTGCCCGGAAGCTATGTTTTTGCTTCAAAATAGGTCACTGTCTGTTTACGTGTAAGTGTACGGTCACAGATGTGCAGCAGAACTCCTGTTACGGATGTCTGGTCTGTGTGTGGCTCTGGGATCCTGCTCTTTATTTTGAACTTTGATGTCACCGATAACCCGCGGCCCGAGACACTGAGATCACACAGATGCGCCTTAGCTCGGGGACACGACTCCCAAAGCTCATTTAACTGCTTTGGTTTATTGCTTCCATTTGGAGTTTCTCTAGAAAAATCTCCAAATGACAGCTCGGTCAGGTAAAGCCTCCATCCAGCTTTCCCAAAGTACGGCTAACGGGTCTCAGTATATCATATGGATGTGTGTGTGAGGGGCAGATTTTATTTTGAATATCACAGAAATCTCAACATAGAAAAGACCCACAGGAGCCAAAGGACACGTAGAGAAGTCCAAACACTCCAATATTCTATTAGATGCCCTCCAGGCGGTAAAGATATTTGAGGGAGCTGCTGGCCAAGTACTGCTCACTGCCATTAGCTGTATATTTCCTGAACAGCCACAGAAGAAGCAGAGGAGGGCTGGGCAGGACCCAGATTTCCGGATCTGTCAGAGAGTAGCACCAGGCTTCTGAGACAGAGGCCATGGAGAGGGGATCACTTCCTTCTCCATGCAGCCTACTGTTAGGACATCCCCTTCTGAGGGGTTCTGCATTCAAATGACTGAACTTAAATCCAGGGAACTCTTAAACTGCTATTATCCACAAAGCAATCCTCAAAAATGGGTATGTCTATTCGTGGGAACTCTGATATCTCATCTATGCCCAGGGAGAGGGAGAGAGAGAGAGAGAGAGAGAGAG